>NW_017306784.1:271588-304328 GCF_000935625.1 Nanorana parkeri | reverse complement strand
ATCCCCTCTGTTTCAGGTTTGAAGCAATACTAATCAACATGACAGTTGACCACTTAAAGAGAAAGTCGTTAGAGAAGGGGAGGGGGTGTCAAAAAACTTGGATCTGGGAGTGAAGAATGCATCCTGATAACCAAAGGCCAGAACAAATAAACATATGATGACCAAATATAGGAACTTAAAGAAGCAAGTAATCAAACTGATTAGAGAAGAAGAACTCAGATCTCTTTGTAAATCAGATGACGTTGCTGATTATATTTTCGAGTAAATATTTTGGGCTTTTTTTTTACATATTATAAAAGTGAAAAGAAAGATAAATAATGTTAGGATGTATATAGAAAAATTAATTTTTTTCCATATCAACATTTCTTCCTAAATAAAACATAGAAAGTAAAAATATATATACCAAATTTGCTATGAAATAGTAAGGAAAAAATAGTGGTTAAAAATATTAAATGCCTAGGTGTCAAAAATTAGCAGGACACAAGTCTGAACATGTTTATGCACATCAAACTGTCAATGTGCAATTGACATTTATTTAATTTGAAGAAATGTGTTTATAATGTGTACATACTCTATATAACCAATTTCACTTTGGGTGCGGCCATGTGATAAAATCAATGCCTCTGGAATTCAATCTACTTTATCAGCTCTGTGTGACTTGAAACGTCAGTCTGCCTTCCCTATGCCTCTGGCACAAACATTTTCATTTTTGCAAAACAGGAAACTCTAAATTTGTCCAATAAGAAAAAAAAAATGACATTCGCTATGAGAATGTACCATACATTTGTCCTATTTGCACTCTATGCAAGTTTTCCTGTAGCCAGGAAACAGGAACAAAAATGGATTGCAAATGGAGAGATCTCTGAACAATGGGCGTTTGCTTAGCTAACAAACTGACAGATGAAATCCCAGCTGCAGCTTAACTGACAGTTCAACTTGCTCAGTGAGAATATGACAGGAAAAATTTAATCTATGGTTTTTCTCCCAGAACGTAAGCGCTTATTTACTAAAGGAGTGATCAATTCACTGGCCTGTGTGTGTCTACTTCAAGCAACCATGTTCAAAAGAGGCTTCTATTTATTTTTGTACGGATAAACCTTTAAAAATATCAAGGTCTACAAGCAACTTTGAAATTATAACCTCTTACTTCTATCCTTTGTTTCTCTGTGCTATGACAGTGGTCACCATGGGCCCTGGCCAGAGTATACAAATCCTTGTATGCTTTTCAGCCACTTCATAGTCTCTGCTCTAGAGCGCAGCATAAATGGAGACCAGGACTGAGGTCATTATGAATCCCTATAGGAGAGCATGCTACTTTCCAGAAATCACACCCTTGAACCACTTAGGAAGGGAGAATTAGCAGGCCTCAGCTAAACATATACAGGAAGTTCCTTTTTACTTCTTTTTATTTAAATGTATTAGTGTCACAAGGGGTTTGACAAGCCTCCGTGTGACAGTATGTACAGATGATGACAGGCCAACGATTCAGTGACACAAAAGGGGACCTCTATCTCTACAAAAGGTCAGTAGAACTGTGTATCCTTTTTGTACCTTGAAACATCTTTACATTAGACCTCAGTAAAGCAATTTAGTCTAACTTTAGGAGTGCTGGCATTTTGTCACAAGGTTATCATTGTCTGTGACCCACCTAGGGAGATTCACCTTTTCTATTAATCTTGAGAAAGTAGGAGGAAATCGAAAAATCTACAATTGTGTCTGGAAAATTAGAAATTTTCCAACGGGGTCACTTGTGACAGTGACAACTTAGAGGGTATTTCCACTCATTTTTAAGACATTTCCTCTTACTTCCTGGTGTGTCTGCAAGACAGGAAATAAAGGAAGATATCCCCAACAGGGGACAAAAAAAATATAATCACTCCCTAGGTTATCTAAAACCTAAACACAAATCGCTCTCTTCAGTATCTGCCCTGTTCATACCATACATGTGTACATGTATGGTGGTGTGCCAAAAAGCACAGCTCAACTGACACAGTGTGAACATGCCTTAAAAGTTGCAAGCCCCCATGTATCATATAAAAGCATGGATAACATACAAATAATTAACATATTGCCATAACAGATTGTGAAAACTTCCTTTGTCCATTAATTTTCCAACAGATATAGGTTCACATAACTTATTCACAGTTCTAATTGCACTTTAAACATTTGTCCAGTCTAGTATATTGCCGGTTTCAAATATTTTGTGACCTCCCCATAATTAAAAGCAAAGATCGACAAAGGGGATTTCTGGTTACATTAAGAATCAGTCCATAATATTTTCTTTCCAAATGTAACCTTAATGGTATAAACAAAGGCAATCCCTTTAATCCGAGTCCAAGACCACACACAGACCCCTCTCTAAACAAATGGCCACCACGTACTGTGGATACAATATATTTGTTGCATGCACTCTACCCCTAAAAGAGTACAGGGAAAATGTCTTACAAGCATGACAGGCTACATTCTGACTAGCCTAGATTCACGCAAGTTTTTATGCTTAATGTATTTTTATTTTGGCCAATGACAAGCAACATCAACTGTGACATAGTTAATATTTTTATACAGGATGTATATAGTGCCAAACAGTTTGTGGAGATGAGTCTTAAGGGATCGCCTAAAGGCAGTTAGAGTGGGAGGTAGACGGACAAGGTTGGGGTAAAGAATTCCAGAGTAGCCTGTGTAGAGGTAAGCCAATAAGGAGGGAGTTGCAATAGTCAAGACGAGAGATAACAAGCGAGTGGATGAGTAGCTTGGTGGTTTCATTGGTTAGCAAGGGGTGTATTTTGGAGATGTTATGAAGGTGAAGGCGGCAGGATTTGGATAGTGATTGGATGTGGGGCAGAAAAAGGAGGTTCGAGTCAAGGATGACACCTAGCACCTTGGCATGAGGAGGGTTGGATAGCTGTATTAATCTCAAGGGAAAAGTTGGGGGAAGGTTCACGGGCAGGAGGAAATATCATGAGATCAGTTTTTGAAAGGTTGAGTTTTAAGAAGAAGTGTTGTGACATCCAGACTGATATGCCAGATAGTAGATTAGTGGCATGCAAGGACACTGTGGGGGTGAGTTGTGGAGTAGACAGATATATTTAAGTGTCATCGGCATAGAGATGGTATTGGAAGTCATGTGAGGTTATTAACTGACCAAGGGAGGAGGTGTAGAAAGACAAAAGAAGGGGTCCAAGGACAGAGCCTTGGGGGACTCCTACAGAAAGAGGAAGAGGAGGGGGGGTTAGATTTGTAGGTGACACTAAAGGAGCGCTTTTATAGGTAGGAGGAGAACCATGAGAGAGCACACAGTCTTGTAGGCCAAGCGAGTGGAATTTTTTGAGGAGGAGTAGGTGGTCAACAGTGTCAAAAGCAGCAAAAAGGTCTAATAGCAAGTGTAAGGAGTAGTGACCATTGTTTTCAGCAGTTAGTAATTCATTAGTGAGTTTTAGGAGGGTGGTTTCAGTGGAATGTAGGGGGGCGAAAACCGGACTGTAATGGGTTGAGAAGGTTATTATCAGCGAGGTGGCGAGTCAGGCGGCTGTAAATAAGGTGTTCTAAGAGTTTGTAGGTGAATTGGAGTAAGGAGATTGGTTTGAGATAGTTGAGGTTGGTAGGGTCCAGGGAGTGGTTTTGGGTATTGGCGTGACCAGCACATGCTTTAGAGGGGAGGGGAAGGAAAGATGCCAGTAGAGAGGGAAAGATTGAAAAGATTGAGTAAGAGAGTGTAGGATAGAGCAAGAGGGTGACTGAAATGGTGGTGAGGGAACAGGGTCCAGGGGGCAAGAGGGGAGGTGGGTGTCAGGGAAAAGCTTTGTAACCTCTTCTGTGGTGACACTGTCAAAAGAGGAAAGTGTGATGGTGGGTCTGGTACATTAATAGGGGAAGGTGACTGCACAGTGGTGATCTGATCCTGGATTGTATCTATTTTGTTTTTGAAATGAATGGCAATATCCTGGGCAGTGAGTGAGTTAGTGGGTGGTGGCAGTGGGGGACATAGTAGAGAGTTCAAAGTAGAAAAGAGTTGACGAGGCTTGGATGAGAGTGTATTAATGAGAGTGACAAACTAAATCTGTTTGGCAGCACGGAGGAAGGAGTCATATTTTAGGAGGGCAGCTTTATACAGGGTGAAGTCTTGCAGAAGCCTAGTTTTCTGCCACAGTCACTTAAAGTGACATTAAACCCTCAGGTTTTTTAACATAAAACAATACTGTAATGTGTGCCTTACTGTAATCCATGGTTGTTTCCCTTCTCTTTGCTGCTCTTCCTTTTAAATCTGTATCTGTTCTCATGCTGGGCAGAACTTCTGTTTTGCAGCAGACTGCCTTGTCTCTGAAATGGATACATGGTGTCTGTGTGTAGGTTTGCAACCTGAGCCAGCACTACAGGAAGAGGCACTCAGCTGCAAAGGGAAGTTTTCCCCCAGCATGAGAAGACATGAGGCTTTAAAAAGGAAGAGCAGCAAAGAGAAGGGAAACTACCATGGATTACAGTAAGGCACACATTACAGTATTGGTTTATGTTAAAAAATCTGAGGGTTTAATGTCACTTTAAGAACGCGGCAATGTCTTTTTAGATGTCTGGTTTCTTCTGTTTGCCGCAGTTGTAATGGACGTGGTCTAAGTCTGCGTGTAGTGAGGGGAGCCAAAGTGTCTATGGAGGATGAAAGCGAACTGTTGTAGACAGAAATAGTCAGGTCGGGGCAGGATAGGTGAATGGAGCCTTAGAGTGACTCAGCCTAACCACAATCACACAAAAGGTTGCAATGGGCACAAATGAGGGGCAAGACCAGCTGTAGAGGTCCCTCCAGTGGAGACGTCTCTTTATGGACTCACTCATGCTACCAGAGTTAAAAGGAGGCTAAGCAGTTTGGAAAAGTACAGATGATGCCATTTAAGAAAACACCACACAAGGGCTGACCAAAAGCTCCTACGCCTGAACCTGCAAAAGGGATTAACCAGGATTAAGCGGCATCTCTTTGCCTTTTTAATTTGCTATTTGATTGCAGGAAGAGCATGCTGGACCATGTTAGATACTGAAATCCTATGTCTTAGTTAGTTAGTTATGTCAACACTGAGATCTCCCTGTCACTATGTTTTTCCCTCCTTTAGATTGTTCCAGCTCCAGCTGATGCATTCTCTATACAATAAAGTTTTATTAAATACAATTAGGGAAAGTAGAACCACCTCATAACGGGCACACTAGGTATGCAGACAGGAACTCAAGCACAGGGAACTCAGCAACAGTGTCAGCTAGAAATATAAGACAACACCAAGTGGTGTAAAGAAAAATATATGCAAGATGTCATTGCTAATATATTATTGCAAATGCACATCCCATTCATTGTCTATCGAGTCACTGGCACAGAACACATTAACCCAAAAACAGTGTCAGGAGAAGACATATATATTGCTACAAAAGTAATTCACCAAACAGTAAAGGAAGGATAAAAATGACTGCCCTGGAGCAACTTGGCAATGGCACCGCCCACATTTCCATCCTGATCTGATCCTTTCAACTCACCAGCATATACCAAAAACTTTGAGGGTTATTCACAAAGCTGCCGTAGGCCGAGCAGCATTCGGCCCAGCTATTCTGCTCACTACCATCACCTAAAGTGAAAGGATAATCCCAAATTTGGGGTTGTCATCAGAAGAAGAAGAAGAAGAATAGGAGGAGAAATCTTCCAATAAAGGACACTAGTTCTGGTGACTCTGATGACCACCAAGGGTTTCCTCTCACTTCCTGTTGTGGCTACTGCACAGGAAGTGAAGGGAAATCTCCCCAGTGGAACACACGGCAAAAAGAAAAGTTTGGGCTTCAAGAAGAACTCTGGGAAGACATTTTATTAAGGCTCGCAATGGGGCTACTCACCCCCCTCAGACTGCAAGGGTTAATTGCTCGTTTTTGCCTAGGGTTTAAAAAACAAAGTTATGCTCACCTTAGACTGGTCTTTTGAGTTTCTCTCCCCCTCCTCTGCAGCAGTCTAGGACTCCTCGAGTCATCACATTCAATACAGTGTATAGGATGTGAGGACGCTGAAAGACATCCCATTGCTGCAGCAGGAAAAGAGAGACAAGCTGGAGGAAGCACTACCAGCTCAGATGTTTGGGTGACTAACTTTTTTTGTACCCTAGGCAAAAACGAGCAGTTAACCCCCGCAGTGTGGGGGGGGGGGGGGTTAAGAAAAAATTTTCTTGGAGTTCTTTTTTTAGCTAAAATTAACATAATATTTTTGGTGCCAAGAATGAGTGCAGTTCTGCTACAAACCTTTTCAGTAGACTAAACCTTACGCTGAAAGTTTATTGATTAGCTCTGCGAATGAAAATATTTGCATTACAAAGATAAAGAGGCAAGGTTAAATTATCTGAAAAGCAGCACAAAGATCCAATAGATGGTGAACATGATAAACTAGGCTCGCAGCAAACTGATAATATTAATAATGAATTTCAATTGAAAATGTCAAGATTGTTTCTTTGACAGTGCATACCATTGATTTACGGGGCACTGAACAATTTGCTTGGCAGAGCTTATCACATAATGCATAATAATTCTTTAAACAAATGTGTTTCGACTGTATCCTGGATAATGACCTATACCCTGCCTTATTTGAGTAAATTTGAATGTGCTCTGCCATGATCAGGAACAATCATGTCTTAGCAGTTATTCATAACCACATATACAGATGAACAGTAGAAAAAAATATGTGCCTGTAATAAAGATCTCATATGTGTTTTTATTACGCATATAGTATTTACGTTACACAACCACACTACTGTGCAACACTAGGCAATTGTACAAAATAGATATATATATTTTTACACACACACATATATGTACAGTATATACATACACATCTACACACACACCATATATGTTACATAGTTACATAGTCAGGCTGAAAAAGAAACACTAGTCCATCGAGTTCAACCTATAGAGATATGAAAAAAAAGTGTGTATTGGTGTGTGTTACATTAAATAGCAGCATGTCTGCATTTTTACGCAGTGCAAAGAGTGTCACTACACCACAGAGCATTGCAACACGCTGCAGTGCATAAAGGTCAATCAAGTTTGCTTTTGTACATTTTAAATTACTGTAAAAACAAAAAGAAAATTGTAACAGCGCTTCACACCGCCCCTGCATAATGCACACCAGCATGTGCATGACATACAGAGCATAACGTGGGCAGCCTGGTGTGAACGGGCCCTAACAAAATTATACATCATTTGTCCTTCCCAAAAGCGGGATCTTTAAAGGATGAAATAAGTGTTGAGCTGGCTTCAGTTTCTTATGTTACTTTTGAAGAAGCATTATCTAAGATCAGACCTTTGGGTAAAAAATCTTTGTTAGCTAAAGCTGATATTAAGTCGGCTTTTAGATTGTTGCTAATTCACCGTCAAGCGTTTAACTCTCTAGGATTTCATTTGGATGGACATTTTGTCTTTGATAAGTGCTTACCCATGGCATGCTCTCTATCTTTTATTTGTATTTCTTTTTTTTATGTTTTCTTCCTTGCTGAAATGTGTGGTCAAAGATGAGACTGGTCCATCTTCATTAGTTGAATGATTTTCTGTTCATTGTTTCAGTTGACTGATAATATCATTGTTTTAAATTTCTGAATATATTTTGTGGTTGTGTGTGAATATTTGGGGGTTTAGATTTCTTCAGATAAAAAAAAGTGTTACTG
Organism: Nanorana parkeri; assembly: GCF_000935625.1. Classification (NCBI taxonomy): domain Eukaryota; kingdom Metazoa; phylum Chordata; class Amphibia; order Anura; family Dicroglossidae; genus Nanorana; species Nanorana parkeri. Next base: position 296,655 of record NW_017306784.1, on the reverse strand, counting down.
TCAATGTGAATCAGTAATATATCTCTCTCTCTCGCTCTCTCTCTCTCTATATATATATATATATATTCACACACATACTGTGTGTGTGTGTGTATATATGTGTGATATATATATATATATCTCAATTGATACTTCAAAATCATGTAATTTAGAGTTCAGTACAAAATTAAGCAGACACAAGGAGATCCTAACACAAGTCCTCAAGTACAGCTTTCTCTCCAGTACAGAGAACCATAAACATAGCTCAAGCCACAAGAAGGCTCAAGTCCCAAAAAGGGCATTGCCTTTTTTTATTCAGGAAGAATTCACGGCAAAGGTACATTTCCACTTAAGCACAATAAGCATTTCTAGTAGAATGGAGATTCTTCTGTGTAAGTGTGAAAGATGCACAGCCCAGCCAGGAGACTTTGCATGGACTAGCTGCACAGCAAAGGTCTCCGTGGAAAGTGGACGGATAAGACTTGAGGGGGCTGTCAACTTTTTAAAAAAAAGAGTACTATGGCCAAACCTTTTTTGGCCGTAGTTCTCTTAAGGGTCACAGGAGGACAATTACCAATGTCCTCCTGTGACCCAAAACTCAGTATATAGCCTGCTACACGCTGACAGCGCAGAGCTGCACGGCAGCCAGGAAAGATCCCAACAATATTGTCAGGATCCACCCAACTGCTTGATTGACAGCTGGCTCTGCTTCTCTAAAGTCACCACTCTCTGCAGGGAGAAGATCATGAACTGAGCGATCAGCAGTATGTGATCACTCAGTTCTCGATCAATAGAGCCAATGTGTGACAGCTGCAGTGTCACACATCAGCTCTAACTATGAGGATGAGTCTATGTCATGCTCCCCATAATTCTTCTTTAAGCATACCAGTACATATCCTCTAAGGTTTTTCTGAAAGGCTGCTTTTGTCTCTTCTTTGTAGCTTTGAGGGTCTCCAACTTATTCCCCAACAATAAAAAAAAGTGTCAGGTCTCATGTTAGATGATCCGACATTGTGATTTGGTTAGAAAAGGAGGGCAAAAATTATCAGAGGGTACAGTAAGGGTACAATGTTGGGTCTAAAGACTAATTTATGAGCATTTTATGTTTTTAAAGATGGTCTTTTTTATATAAAATATCAATGCAATTATGTATTAAGAATATTCTTAAAGTTTATTCGTTTCAGTCACTTGAATTTCTATTTTCTTATTTAGAATTCAGAGTTCAGTATTTTTAGAAATTCTCAACCAGAATTTGACTAATGATGGCACAGTACATCCTCAGCTTTACCTTGGAGGGAAAGGTAATAGAATAGAGGAGCTACAAAAAGGAAAGACTTAATAAACACTCTCAAAGAGCTCTGTCCCCCCTAGGGAATACCAATTGTCTTTGCTTAGTATTATTTAAGCATGATTTGCTTTTCTATGCCTTGCAGTATGAATAAATCCATGGGCCAACATTGTACACAAAGCCTCATATCAAGAGCAATGCCAAAAAACTAACATTTTCGAGTGGTAAAGACTGGAAAGTAAGGAACAAGCAAAAACATAACACTATATATTGCTACATTAAACAGCCCCTGGAACTGTAAAGAAAGCAATGTAATGTCGTGAGGCATACATGTGTTTTATTAAAATATTTACAAGGTTATTCACAAAGCTGCCAACGAGTGAGACGAGTGAATGAACTCAGCCGAAGTGAAGTGAGCCGAACGTTGTTCGGCTATTCACCTCTGGATTGTACGGCTGATTTCAGCCGTACATCGGTTGCCTTCGATCAGCCAAACATGCATGATCGGCTGAACAGAACTGCAGAAGGACTTCGACTCAGCCGATCCAACATCTGGATCAGCTGAGCCGATTCTACGGCAGCTCACTAGCTGCCGTTCGCCCCTATTCTCATAGGGGCCAAGCGGCTCGGCTATTCTGCTCGGTACCTGGATCCTGCGGCTCTTTAGTGAATAACCCCTTTAATATCTCACTAAAATGGGACCACTACATCGATCCTTGTGTAAATCCTGCCTCCAATGTGGGAAAGCATGTTCTGATTTTTTTTGTATGTATTTTGGGTCCATTTACATTTGTGTGGTGGCTTAATGCAAAAAAAAGTGAAAGTAGAAGTGAAGCCAACATTTTTTTTTTTTTTTTAGTTTTGGATAGAGTAAGGGTGGGTTCTAACGCAGCAATTTTTGCCATATGTGTCCCATTGGGGATATTTCCCTTCACTTCCTGTCCGACAGCCACAACAGGAAGTGAGAAAAAAATCTCTCCAAAGTAAAGTAAATCCCCAGGGGGTCAGCAGGATCATGAGAACTAATGTCCCCATTGGAAGATTTCCCATCTATCCCTATTCTGATGACAACCCAAAATTCAGAAGTTTCTTTGTTTTTACATTTAGTGATAGCAATCACCAGGACAAATAGAGTTGGTGAATCTACCTAATGGGGACACAGACAGCAATAAAAACCTGGCAGGTGTTCTAATCCCTCTCCACTATATCTATGACTTTAAGTCATGTGTTGCAAGAAGGCAGCCCATTCATTTGAAGGCCACACAGCTTTATCTGTTGTAGGCAAGAATTTGGTTGTGTTTGAGAATGTGCAGATATCGCATTTTGGCATCCACAGCACTGGCTGAACAGTGATATGTTGTCACTGATTAAAAAACACTATGGGAAACAATCATGCACATTAGGAACAAAATTAGTCACAAATCAGGCTGCCTGTCCTTCAGCAAAGTCTCTATGACAAGTTTACGGTCCTATGTGTCCTGGGTATCCAAGTGCGACAGTTTGCAAAGTTCAGAGAAAGATTTATTACTGAGGAAGCGGCAAGATTCCTGCTCCAAACAGACGCATCATTAAAAAGTGCTCAGGGTCAGGTTTGAATTTTATTCCATTGTTTGCAGTAAAGACCTGCACTGAGCTGGAATCCCAAAGGCAATAAACCAAAATGGCAGGAACTTCATAGGTATCAGCAGATAGGATTCTGACTGTAATTTAAAAAAACTCCAGGGGAAAAAATCTTAACCCTTGCAGTAGTGCTACCCCTGCACTGCAAGGGTTAAGTGCTCATTTGTGTCTAGGTTATACTCATCCGAACTGTGGATCCAGCCGGCTGCGACAGCGCTCGCTCCAGCTTAGAGGCAGAAGGGACCAGTCTACGAGCCAGCTGGCTCAGAGGATAGGTGAGTATATCTGTTATTTTAGCCCCCTATACAAAACCAAGCAGGTAGCCCTTGCAGTGTGGGGTTGGCAAGGGTTGAGAATTTTTCCCCCCAGAGTTCTGCTTTAAATGGTAATGGCTGCAACTAAAACTGTAAACTAATTTTAAGCAGTTCCGGCATATGAGAAAGAAAACCCACCATTTAAACAAATGCCTATAGACAGCGTTCTTTTAATAAGGTGAAATACCTTTTTGGAGCTCTCCTATTTCATGGTCACATGACATTCACCGCTTGCTCTGTACCGCACTGTGCAATCCATGGGTGGTGCGGAAGAGTAGCCTGGGATGCAACCCACTGATGTGACTGCAGTAAATTCCCTTCTTTCCCTCCGGGGCCACACAGAGGCAATTGGTGCTGTCGTGATCACATGGTTACGGTAAACTAAACAAAAAAGGGAAATAGCATCTGTTGATCACCTCTATTGGAGGGCATGTTCTCACCATCTCCAGACTAGATCTGGATGGTCATGCATATTTTTGCTGTCAATTTGTCTCAATTGGTTTTGCTTGGCTTTTAGATGCTTTTTCCAGTGCGTAAGCATACATTTACATGTGTTCCAGATCAGAAAAAATGCAGCATGCTGTACTATTTTTAAAAGCTCTGGAACTGAATGCAATGGTGTGAACTAGCCTCATTTTTACTGTGTATGCATTTTTGGCTCAGTTAAAAACATTCTGGTATAGATCTAGTAGGGAGATGGTGTGAACAAGCCAGGAGGCTGGAAAGAAGGAGGTGCTGTCAATCACATATGCTGGTGCCACCCGCCCTGCAAGCCACTGAAGAAGGTCATGTTGGGTGGCTTGAAGGGGAGAAAGGAAGAAGTAAAAGGCTTCTGCCAAGAGAAACGGTAGCATTAGCAGGAAGTGGCAATGCAGAAGATCGAATAGCGCTGTCACTCTCAATAGGGAAATACAGCAAACTGGCAGAATCAACCAGGCATAGTCTATCTAAGCAATTATTTGAGAAGGAAAGGTAAAAATCACACAGTCAGAGAAATTCATTTAAGAGCCATTGACAAAAACATTCCTAGGCAGCTAATGTTGACAAAGCTGGTTTAGGAAGCCAGTTGATTTCTTGCAAGTAATTTTTTTGGGGTGGGTCAATGTCTGCTCTGCAAATATGCAGGTGTCAGTCATTTTTGACTATTTAAAAATCAGACCCATTCAGGTCTGCATTTCACAAATCTGTAGCTACAGGTACAACATTGGGATTTCCTTTTGTTACACAACATTGCTCACAATCCAAAACATGTCGAACCTGACTGAGTGACTCAGTCTACAGTGTTTTTCTATAGAGTTCATTAGAGTTGAGAGTATATACAGCATTCTGAGCATGTATAAAGCACAGCTGCTAACCTTTCTCTTATCTTCTCGTGAACCACTGTTATTTGTAAAATAGGTTCTCCCCTTACTGCTATTTGTTAGGAATACTCTGCCATCTAAAATGTTACCATCGCATTCTCCAGCTCTGTTTCTGTAACCTGTACCATTTGGACTATATTCTAAAAGGTGGCCATACACCTTACAATTATCGTTCAGTTTTCTTTGTCCCGTCAATCCACCCCCGTTTCAGTTTCTATCATGCATGGACTAATGTAGATTTCCATAATGGTTCGTTAGAAATACTAACTGGACGAATTTCATCCATCGAAAGAACATATTTATGTTTGCACATGTGCAGTGTTAATGTTGCGATTTTGGCTGTACGAAAATGCCACTAATCCATCGATTATCATCCATTTCAAGGAAAGTGTTCTAGTCTGCCCGTTTAACCAAATTCGGCCAGTTGTCCAGTAATTGTGATCGTGCACTTGACATCAACTGGCCGATTATCGTACAAAAAACTAATTGTGTATGAGCACCTTAAGGCTGGCCATATGCGGATTACATTTTGTCCATTTCCAGGTGTATCATCCAAAAGTCCATCAATGCGTGGCCCTGCCAGTACCCTCTGGTTCAACAAAAGTCTAATTTTTTATAGAATTTTGTTGAGGGGGCCAGGTGGAAAATTGTTGGTTGAACAGTGACTGAAGCCAATCATATATTTGTTTATTACAGGTATTTATATAGCACCAACAACACAGCACGTTACATACTGCACATTCACATCAGTCTATGCCCTCAAGGAGCTTACAATCGAAGGTCACGATCTTACATGCACACAGGACTGATTTAGAAAGGAGCCAATTAACCTACCAGCACCTTGCCTACCTTGCCTAGAATCCTAGCACCGGCCCTGACTCCAGGGAACTAGTATAGTTAGAATTTTGCTTGAAAATGTTCATTTTGGTATATTTGATCTTCCAATGGTTAGAGTGGTCTGATCAACTTTCATTTTCTACCACAGTGACAAAGAAAATTGAAGGAGGAGTATGAGTCGCGGCTTATTCATATATAAATAGCACCGCCCATTCATATGTAAATATCACAGTCAAGACTATTTTTAGTGGGGGGCAAGTAGCCCCCATTTTAATTTTGGTTGCCCCTGTCTGCCTGACATCTTGTGTCCGGGTTTCTGCTGCCATAAAACACGGACACAACTTTCAAAACCCTGACTGTCCAGGTGGCAACCCTAGATGAGACGGACAACAGGAGTGGACACTGGTCTCCGCAAGGCAGGGACAACATAAAGGAACTAATTTTCACGGATTCAAATCTGCACTTATTCCAAGCTGAACTCTGGAATCTCGGCGTGCCTTTTGTGTTACTTCCTGATCGGTAGTAATCCAACATGAAACTTTGCCTAACCGCAAAAGCTTCCTGTAATAAAGACCAGTCACTGTTGCTTTCTCTGCTTGTGCAGGGTGACTGGTCTTGTATCCACCTCTCATTTAGTTTTCTGCAAGCATCCTGTAGTGGGGTGGTCCCTCCCACAGCTCTTCTTAGGCTATGTGCAGTTGTGTGTGATTTGTAATGATATCATTGCTACTTTTGCAAGGTAATAGCTGGATGTTTCGGCCTGACTTTTTTTATTTCGGTTTCGTTTCGGTTTTAAAATTTCCATTTTGGTACACCTCTAATATATATAGAGCTGATGACTTTGCATCCCTCTACCTTCAAGCAGACACCACAAGATTTTTAGGGAGGAAAGCTTTATATGTGTCCCTCTTAAATTTTGTTTTACTTTATGTTAAGAGATTGACTTACCCGGAATTCATTTTGGCTAAGCCTTACCAAGTGCTATTTAACTTTCTACAAAGACTACCTTAGTGGTAAATAAGGGACAAGAGTTAGCAGTTTTTGGAGCTTCAGCCATAAATGTTTATAATGTAATATAGGTTCTCTTTAAATGCCTCAACTCATAGAGCCTTTTGTAAATGATTTGTGAAAAAATGTCAAATAGCTTTTTGAATTTCTAGTCTATCCCTACATATTATCCATTTAGGAGTAGTTAGTTCCATTCAACTGACCTTTTTCTGCAATGCTGGACATTTTGCTGCTCATCCGAGCAGCGGTTTCATTTCTAATGAGTGCCAGGAACACACCGCAGCATTTACAGGCATACCTTAATCTAAATCACCATGGAATGGGTCAAGGCAAATGATGACTGTTCAAGTACACAATGGGAGGCGTAAATATTTGTGAGACCACCCTGTTCTAATGACATAATCCAGCCATTGTGGTGTTATGGTGTCTTTGCCATGGTGAATGGACTTTGAAACCTATCATCATGTTCTAAGGCAATCAGCATCTGCCTTAACAAATTATGGTGATCGAATCAACGTGACTGAGTTACTAATGTGTTATTGTGCATCACCTGCACTCCATACTGTGTTATAGACCGTGACGTTCATAAGTCACGGTGCTCAAAGTGATGGCACAGATGGCGCTGTGTGTACTCAGAAATGGATGAAAGAATCACCAGCACTTACGGGATTCAAAGCGTGAATATCTTGTTTGTTATTTATTGAACATGCGTCATACAAGCCAACTTTTCAGGGCTACGCAGAGTCCCTTCCTCGGAGTGACTAAAGAAATCATGTGTAATTGACATGTAAATATTAATAAATGTAAAGCCATATGTAATAATAGAGGGTGGGGGGGAGAGTCACCGTCCGAATAGTTCTGTGCATCGCCCCCGTAGGTGCAGGATAACTGGGCGTTTATATTTAGAAGTATTAGGACTCAAAATACAATAAACAGACTGCGGTTAACAAATTGTCAACATGGCCATTTGAATTAAAAATTTTATTTATTTTTCTAAATGTAAATCATCTAGACCCTTGGTTCTCAACTGGTGGGTCGTGATCCAAAAGTGGGTCGCGACCTCGTGTTCAGGTGGTCAAGGCATGCCTTCCACTTTTCTAGGTGAGAGGCTTCTCAGCCTCACCCTAGCACAGCACTGTCAGTTCTCCCACCAAGCAGCCATTTAAAGTATGCTGCCCAGCGCCAAAGTGTCAGCTTGAGGTGGGGTGGGCTGGAGCTATGACCGCAAGGGAGCTCCATCCATATGTGCATTGCTTACAGCTCCCTCACGTGCCCTGTAGTGGTGCTTGGAGCAGAGTGACGTCACGATCTCGCTCCCGGAACCTCTACAGGGCGTGCAAGGGAGTTGTAGAACTAATGCACATGTGGATGGAGCTCTGTCACAACACAGCAGCCCACACTGGACCCCAAGTTGAGGATCCACTCCAGTTCTCATAAGGTAGGGAGACTGGGTGGATCTTAAAAAAGAAAACAAAATTAAATTTTTTTGTGTGAAAATGAGTGTGTGTGTGAGACTGTGTCTGTGGTTGTGTGTGTCTACTAGTGTGAACGGGCCCTCAAAAACACTGACAGACACACACACACACAGTGCTTTGATCGGACAGTCCTGTGCCATTAACGCACTGTACCACGCAATCGCACCTACTACGCGTTCTAGTGTGGGAGGTGCGTTGCAATGCTATTCCTTTGATTGGCACCCCAAACGCACCTCCTGCCCACAGTTCAATGGCCCACACCGGAACGCACCCTACCGCAATGGCGTGCATTCCATTGCAGTGCGACTTGGGTCGCAACTTAATGACCAAGGACAAATGTGGGTCCTGAGGTTACACAGGTTGAGAACCACTAATCTAGACTGACCTAGACTAGACTAAATCTAGACTCACCTAATGGCATTGCCCCTATACACCTGGAGAAAAAAAAGGAGTAGGAGAATAATCATTAAGAGGAATCTGAGAAGCAGCATTCAATGCCAAAATGAACACACACAAAGGTAAAATCTTTCAATGTGCTGTATACAGAGGGAGATAATGTGGTGTTGCCCTTTTATGAAATTATCTTTAAAAGAGGAACCTTACTGTTATCTTAAAAAACACACACACACACACACACACACACAAAAACACACCTTTAGAAAATGTTTGGTGATGACAATCTACAAACACATACTTCTAGATAATTGCAGGATTTGTATTCTTTGCATACCTGATTTCTCTTTTCTTCCCCATACTTTACACAGCGGCCATTTTTACTAAGGGAAGAGTAATCCATTTCCCTATACTTCCTCGAACACTGGCACATGTGACTAAGACATGCGGCTAGGACATGTGACCACTGTTACACGCTAATCGAATTGTGAAAATGTAACTAACTGTTGACACCTAAATGTGAAAATGCGCACACACAAAAAAACAGTATAATAAGAGTTTTCTACAGCACTGTACTAATTTAAAATAAATCTTTTCAAGGACATGTGACCATGCACATCTTCTCAAGGGGAAAAAAATGCTTTTCCCTGAGATCTCGAGACATTTAGCAGTTTACAGATGAGATTTCCCAGCAAAACACTGTAATGTTACCTTCCCAGGATGCATCTCTTAGGCCCAGACTACATTACTAATGCATACGAGGACCAGGAAGTGGAAAAACAGTAATTGTAAGTAAAAGAAAAATATGTTTACTCAACTAATTAATGTAAGATGATTTCATATCAGTACGCAGAGCTGCATGCTGAGGTTATTTTTAGTCAAAAGGGGTAAAAGTCCGCTTTAAAGGGCACTTCTTCCATATGGAATACATACATACATAAATACAACAGGTACAATATGGAATACTTGCATAGTGTAGGTCTGTTCACACCCAATTCATTCAGGCTGCGCTAGGCATGTTTTCCAGTACAGCCGGAACACAAGACATGGCAATGTGCCTTGTAATGGGTGGGCACAGTTCATACCACTGCGTTGCAGTGGTGTGACCTTAACCAAATACAGCATGCAGTGCTGTTTTTAAGGACACAGCAGAAAAAAAATAAAAGAAACAGTGCAATGCATCTTGATCAAGTGCGGCTGAGTGTGGCTGCTGGTGTGAATAAGCCTTTTAAGGAGGACTTGCGTTTCAACTACAGCATGCATTCCAGAAACAGGGTGCATTCCAGATGCTTGATCCTTGGTTCCAGGGCTGCCCCTATAATAATGCATCCTGAGGCTGTTGCCTCAGGCAGCATCTCTTTGGGTCACATGGGAGGGCCCTTTGTGGCCAGAGCATCCCTGGTTAGAGAGATGTGCAAGGGATATACGCTCCCACCCCCCCCCCCACACACACACACACACACACACACACCTCAGGCAGCAAAAAGACAAAGGACACCCCTGCTTGGTTCCATTCATAGAGTGGACTATTGGCCAGCCCACAGAGCGCAGCCATCACTTTGATGGGGTTAGCAACTATGACGACCGCTCTCTTCCTTCCTGATATACAGGGTTCCATTTGTGAGTGCATCTATTTGTATTTGTTTTTAAAGGAGGCCTTGGTACACTATGCAAGTGCACTATTTTGTTTATGATTTGTTGTGTGGTCAGGAGAACATGGATCTAAAGAGGAATTGAAAGAAGTTCTAGAGAAAGCGAAACCATAGGTTGCGGGAGGTGAGTAGTTTGGTGAAGAAGCTAGGATAGTAAAGGACTGAGAAGTGTGAGATGTTGGGGAGGAATGACGGGTTCTGTTAACACAGCTTGCAGTAAGTAGAGGTGCGTTAAGGAAAATGGGGAGTAAGGAGATTTTGAGGAGATGATGACAGGTGTAGAGAAAGGGATGACAAGTTGTGAAGGAGCAGACAGAGCTTTCAGGAGGTGAGAAGTATAGTGTGGGCTGCAGTTTTTACAATGGGGCTAATTGGTGAAAAACTAAACAAAAGTGGATCTGTTGCAGATGCCAGCCAATAAGAATTCACATTTCATTCTAAAATCTGCACAAGAAAAAATTATCAACACATTATTGTGCATTAAGGCAGGCCGCGTTTAGGCAGCCTATTCATTTTGAATGGGCTGGTGGTTCATGAAAATATGAAACGTAACATTTTTTTTTAATGCATCACACCACAAAGCATTGTTGTGGTGCGCTACAGTGCAAGTGCATTTCCCACTATTGTATTAACATGAAGAGCTGCCATTCAACTGCACCCCAGTTCATGCATTAACGGTAATTGCAGTAATGTGTAATAAAACAAGTATTTTACCACGTTACTGTAACGCATCAGTGTAAATGGGCTTAAAAAGTTAACAGTTTTTATGTCATGTTGCTATTTCCAATATGATGGGCTTGATGATTTTCCATAAGAATTTAATCAAAGCACTGTTTTTACTCAACCCCAACTACCCCACTAAAACAAAAGAAACAAAATGCATTCTAGACAGCTTTCATAAGACATTATCTCCTTTGTCAAAGTTGTTATCGTAGTCTATAAAATATATATGGATTTAAAGAGATGTTTTGTACTTGTTTGTCCATGAACCATCTATCCATATGAAATGCAAGCTCAAAGACATATTGTATCTTTTGTACATATAAATATGTGAGAAAAACAGAGGCAATGGAAACAGAGGGAACACATAGGCTGGCTCATTGTGTATATCATAAAGTAGTTTATACTAGGCTGTTTAGAATGATATATATATAATTACATTACAATAGGTGAAGGAGAACTGTTGCCTCTATCTACTTATATGATTGCAGCGAGCAGACCATCAAGACACAAATTCCATTGTCAGTCTCATATTTTCCTCAAAGATTGACAGGATCAGGATTATCTACATAAAATGCTGTTTTACATGGGATCAACCAGTACCCTTGAAGAGTTCATCACTGCTGTATAATGCTAAAGGCAGAGAACAGTGTCTGAGTGCCTCACCGCAAGCACAGGAGATTAAAATGGCTAATAACTCCCTGATGCTCCGGTACGATGTATAATTTTTAGGGGCAAACAAGAGGGACAACATTGATATTTAAAAACTCAGTTGGGAAACAAAAACAAGCAACCCTTAGAGCACGATGTAATTAAAACAAGCAAATGTTTCACAACAGAAAAAACAAAACAAAGCACTTATTTATTAAACATATACCCTAACTCTACATACATTTAACATTTATAGCGAAACTTCAATATATTTTACACATGTACACACACACATTAAAAGAGAAGTGATCTTGGAGCGGTGGCTACTTTAAGCTAGGTTCACGCCTAGGCGATTTATTGCACGGATTTAGCCGCGCGATATCGCACAAAACAGAGATTTGCATTCAAGTCTAAGGAAGCTGATCACAACTTTGCGATTTGTCCCACGTTAGAAATGGCCTGTCGCTCAAAAAGGTGCAGGAGCTATTTTCGGGCAGTTGTTGTGCGGTTTGGGTCCCGTAGACATCTCTATGCATTGAAAAATGTGCGGCTTTCAAAGCAAAAAAAATCGCAACAACAGCTTACCAGCTCAATCGCCTAGGAGTGAACCTAGCCTTACAACACACACAGAGACCATGGGGAACAAAAGTAGCCCCCCTCCAGAAGGAAAGACAGTGTCAGCACCAATTCAGAGATGATTTGAGGATCTACAGCTGAGTGGTACACAAATAAGGTCCAGTATTGTTATATAGTTAGGGTACTTGAATGCATTTTTAAGGTTTAACTCCTGAGTTTAGTGTCATTTTAAGAGTGCATGTATTTTTTTATTTAATTAGCTTTGGACAAAAAGGTGGGGCTACTACCTGCCAGTTTATTGCTTGCTGTGTGTACCCCATTGGGGAGAGTTCTTTACACATTCTGTCCTGGAGACACAACAGAAAGCGAGAGAAAAGTTATAAAAAGTGAGGGGAATTGCCCTCAGACAGCTGTCACTGGAACAGGTGTCCCCATTGGAAGATTTATTCTCAAATATGTTCTGGTGACAAATGTCAACATTTTTGGATTTTCTCTTTCTATCCCGGTGACATTGGTCACCAAGACATATTGATAAGGGTGATTCTACTCAGTGGGAACATAAAAAGCAATACAAATCAGAAATTCCAGTCCTTCCCCATTCTATCCAAAACAGAAAAAAAAAAACTTTTGGCTATACATACACTTTAACTTCATGCAAAAAACACACACTCCCATGTGCAGTTTGCTGAGTGTTGGGCACCAGGTAAGCAAAAGCCCCAAAAGGCCATGGCACCAGCCACGATGTAGCACCTATGCAAACAATCAACGTGCAAGCTTTCTGATGTTACATGCATACTGCCTTCCCAGGTGCAAGACAATTTCCAGTAGCAAGCTGCCACATTTGAATGGTAGCAGAAGCTGCCAGTCCAAGCTCCCTGCTTCCTACTTTAGGCAGAGTTGACTTGCTGTGAAGAGGACCAGATATACTATACTATAGTTTATTAACATTTAAAAAGCAAAGTTCAGAGAATAGAGCAAGTAAAATAGAACAGAAAGTAACTCTGGTCCTGTTGGACAGCAGGCCCGCTCGGTCTTACAGCCAGAAGCAGTGAGCATTGAATGGCAGCCTCTGCTTCCATTTACATATAGAGCCGGCCACTGGGAGGCATAGAAAAAAGGTCTGAGTGAAATAGGCTTCTCCATGCCAGTTCTGTTGGACTGCATTGGGCAGCATTACCCAAAGTAGTCCTAACACAAGAACAATGCAATCTGCTTTATGTCCTATGGCTTCAGTTCACAGCAAGTGTTTTAACTATGTAAACACAGACTAGCACACGTCAATGCACAAACACTGGTGTGAATTAGGGTCTACTGTGTGGCCCTTTGAACATATCGGGATCTGCACATGAGGCCCTCTGTATTTGTCAGGTTGATCACCACTATATCAGATAACCCCCCTTCTGTTATTGTTGGTAGATGAAACATATGTGCATTACTAAATCACAACTATTCTAGGAACCTAGGAAGCAAAAGCTGGAAGTGGAGAAATTTGCATTCTGACAGTAAGCACACACAAATATTGTATATTTGCGATATGAGCGGACAGTACTTGTGGATGTGCATGCACTGATTTAAGCCTAGGGTCAACTAGTGCTGGTGCAGGATTATGCAGTATCAGTGCATAAAAACAGAGTAAAAAAAGTCATCAGAAACACATGTACATGCGTTTTACTTGCGTTCTCAATTAAGTCTGTGGAGTCAAAAGTGTAGCACCAAAAAAAAGCACCAGCAACTTTCAAGAAATCACACTCCATCAGCAATGATGTGAACAGATACCATAATAATAATAATAATAATAATAAGACTTCCATTGTCATGTAATGCAGCAAGACAGCAGATGCATGACAAATTGCACTAGTGTGAACAGGGCCTTAAACCCATTTCACAACTATGCAATGCGGTAGCATGTATGGTGTAGCACGCTTCCACATCGCATGTTGCCATGTTAGGTGGGCTGCGGTGCTGTTAGTTCTTTACTCATGTGCGTTATAGCACCACAACACATGGTAACCTATTACCCTGCGATGTCGTTCGATGGGATTTTAAAAAAAATAGGTGTTTGCACTTCTTTCAGTGTGGCTTAGCGGTGTTAAGCTGCCCATACACATTGCGATCATCGGACGAAACTTTTCGTCCGATGATCGAACCGCCGTACGATTTTCGTACGGCGGCCCCATCCTGCCCCGATCATTGCAAGGTTCAATTCAGCGGTAGTTAAAAGAAAAACCTGGACGAATTGCGTTAATCGACCGCACGTATTTTCATTTGCGCATGAGCAGTGTTAACCGTACGAATTTTGACATACTTGTTGTACACTGCCCTTACGGATATCGTTGTACACCTTACGAATATCGGACGAAAACGCGATCGCAAACGAAAATCGGCCAATAATCGTAAGGTGTATGGGCACCTTTAGGCAGCCAAATGACTTGGCAATGCTACTGCAGCACACCACAACGCACCCTGCAGCACCTTTGTGATGTCTCATCGCAAAGGTGTGAACGGAGGTTTGAAGCTCTGCATATGCTTGGGTGTTTAAAAGGCTCACAGGTGAACTACAGTTCACTTCACCATTTAGTAAATGCACACCTGTGTGTTAGTAATTTCAGTATTGTAGGACATCCATCTTCGGTATGTAAATGCATTTGACTAAGGCACAACAACATTTTTCACACTTGGACGCACACTGTCTGTGTCCTAGTGCAGGCACCTGGACCTGCACAGATGTGCAGGCTCAGGTCGGCAGCCGTGTCTTGTGCAGGCCCATGTGAATGAGCCCTAACATTCCATTTTGAAATGAATGGGGTTTCTAGAAGGAAAATAACACTCACTGCTAGAATCTCAATCATTCGAGAAAAAATTTCCATCCTGAAAAATGTTCTGAAAATTACTTTTTCATACAAAATTGTACTAGTGTATGGCCGGCTTTAGGGCATGTTCACACCATGTCCATTAAGCTGCATTTTTCTGCATGCTACAGCACATGTATGATGTGAAGAGAACACATAGTAAACAATTGTTCTCCATGTGCCCCGTGAACACACAAAGGTGTGCAGAAAAACACAGCTCAGACATGTTGTGAACAAGCCCTTATTGCTTTCATTTCTGAATTACTAGGAGACTTTAAGGCATTTGCTATGTCCCAAGATGATTTTCCAGTTTGGTGGCGACTCTCTCTGTCAATAGATCCCTATGGTTCACCCTCTTATGGAGAGGAGTGACAGAACAGATGTACTATATGTGTACAGCTGTCGTGGGATTGTTGAACATTCCAATGCTGCAGCGAATTGTGTAATGCAAGATATCTCCCTAGCCATCATTCTTGAGGTGGCATCTACCAGGCTATGGTCAGCCTCAG
This sequence comes from Nanorana parkeri, assembly GCF_000935625.1. Lineage (NCBI taxonomy): Eukaryota > Metazoa > Chordata > Amphibia > Anura > Dicroglossidae > Nanorana > Nanorana parkeri. The sequence goes on along the minus strand of NW_017306784.1, from coordinate 281,423 downwards.
GCCTCAGCTATTCTTTCCATGGCTGTGCTTTAAAAAGCACACAAAAGACGCCTTACCATTATTCTTTAATAATGTACTAGCCAATGACCGACCTAAAATGTAGCCTGGCAACACACTCCTCATGTGGACAGTATGCCGGCGGCACAAGTTTTTATTTAGCAGACATTGCAACAATAATAGTGCTCATGCAGCCGGCCACTAATAAAAATGCTGCTTTTCTAGCAGTACAACGTTTTTATTTTTACAGATCAGTACATGTGCCCTATGTTCAGATCTGTAAAACCAAAACAGAAAAAAATAATCTGCAACCATGGTCAGTAATTTAAGCGTGCACACATATAAACACTTGAACGCATGTAAATGCGTACACATGTAAATGTAATAGAATGAAAGTAGAATTTTGCATGTCTAAATGCCAGATGAACATTTACATGTCTATACACATGTAAATGCACAGACTAATTGTATGCAGGATACAGTATATTTGCTAGCAGTCACCTGTGTAGGTGATCAGTATTGAATTATGCCCATGTGCATGACCCTAAGGCCCCATTCACACTGCGCGATTCGCAAATCACGCGTTTGTCGCGCGATTTGCATTTTGCGCCATATCGCGCAAATGCTTGCATTGAGCAAGCTTGAATCGCGGCTAAATCCGCTCCAAAAAGGGGCCTGCTATAGCGACGCACGACCCGCAACAGCAGGACCCTTTGCCCCATTGAGAAGCATTGGAGAGCGATATCGCGCGTTAAATTGCCGCGATATCGCGGGAATTACCGTGCGATAAATCGCTAAGTGTGAACGGGGCCTTATGATCAGCGCCATTGTCAAAACAATATATGGAGATATTTTAAATTGCAGTAAATGTATTCATCAGAAATAGGTTCCTACAAGTAGGTAGTGAACACAATAAAACAAACTATGATGTATCATGAAGCAGTCAACCTATTTGAAGTAAAAAATTAAGGCACCGGAACGCAGTGCATTGCGTTTTGTTGCATCTGTACACTTTTTTTAAGCTTAAAATGGCTCATGGTTCCATTGTGTTTGCATGTGTTTCTATGCGTTTACATGCATTCCAGACCAGACAAAATGAGACAAGCAGTATCTGTTTTGTCTGGTCCGGAACGGACTGCGCTGGTGCAAACAGAGCCCAGAAATATCATAGGGATACATTAAGATGCTTTTTTGGTCCGGAAACAATCTGGTCTGGTCTGGACATGATCCGAACATGTTGTAAACAAGCAATTAAAGTAGCCATACACTATGCTGTCGGCACCCCTTCGGCCAGCATCCCTCGATCAGCTGATGGCTCTGTTCGGGTATTCTGACAGTGGCCAGTAGCTACAATGAAGACAGCGGGAGATTCCTCCATCAAACACTTATAAGCATCGATAGAGGAATCAATTTTTTTTCATTCAGCCCGCGCGTCGAATGACAAATAGAACATTGCATGGCCAGCGTTAAGCCCTCGTTCACACCTGAACGTTTTGTAGCGCGTTCTACGCTCGACGAACGCTCTACAAAACGCTCAAGAATATAAATCCCATTGTATTCAATGGTCTGGTTCCCAGCTTGGCTTATTTCCGCCCGTCCCTAACGCGCTACAAAACGGCCCACGCCTGAAAAGGTACATGTACTACTTTGGGCCGTTTTGTTGCGCGTTTCCATTGGGATACAGCCAAGTAGCCTTCGGAAACGCGCGACGGTCGCTCGACTGACGCGCATATGCAATACGCCTAGGTGTGAACGAGACCTAATTGAGCTTTGCTCCAGGCTAAGACTTATTCACATCATCTCCAGACCAGATCTAGATGTGTTTCTGCATATGCGGTTATGCGCATGCTTGATGCATTTGTTATGTGTTCAGTGCATTTTTTAAAATGGGTTTTGCTTGGGTTTAAGCATGTTCCAGTTTATTCCGACGCAGATAGTCAGAGAGTGAAGACGCCTTACATGAGACTGCGATTACATTCCCTTTACAAATCAATGCATCCACATTGGTGCTTCCTACAGTCCCCTAAAAACCACTTAGCTCATGTAAAAATTAATAAAAAAATAATTGTATCTATTAGTAGCCAATTGCAAAATGTTAGTTCACCTTTGTGCATATTTTGCCAAACATCGCCCATGTTTTCCATCATCCCCAGCACATTGCAAAGCACTGTTCAGATACTAAAAAAAGTTGCCCCTCTCCCAAGGCATGCCTATAATTGCTGCATGGCCTGCCTGAAAAACCCTCCAGGTGACCACCCTCCCTCTGTCCTGGCTAAACAGCAGGACAGGCTGGACTTTAGAATTGTACACCTGACACCCATTCTGGCTCATTAGACTACAGTGGGCTTTCTCTTCATCCAGCAGCAGCACCTGAACTAGAGACAGAGAGTGCACTGCCCGCGGGTGCAATTTGAATGAGGCAGAAGCGGCCACTGAGGATGCATTTTCAAAGGTGCGGCCCATCCTGCTGTTTAGCCAGTACAGAGGGAGGTCCATCATCATCTAGGGGTTTTTCGCACACAGACCGTCATGACCTATAGGTATGCAATGGGGAAGAGGGGCAGCTTTTTTTTTTAACTGACCAATTTGCTTTTCAATTTGCTGGGGATGATGGCAAGCATGGGGGGTTGGGAAATGTGCAAAAAGGTGAATAAACCCTTTAAGAATATTTTTCCTTCACTGACTTGAGTACGGCTGGGCATACATGAGGGGGCTGAATGAGAAAAAAAACTTGCTTACAATGTGGGAAGGGATATTGTGTTCTGACAGTGGTGGGTGTGCTGCTGTCAGACACCTTAACAGGGATTGCAGCAGATTGGCTACAGTCACTGTTTAGCCAAGAATTTCTGGACCAGCTCCTTGAACAGAACAAAAATTGATTGAAAAATTTAATTTTGTCGAATAGAGGGGTGCTAACTGGGTCACGCACTGCTCAAATGTTGGCCTAGAAGATGAAATTCTACCAGTGTATGGCCAGTTTAAAGTGACACTAAACTCAAGTGTTCATCTTCAAAATGCATTCAAGTACCTTAACTATTAACAAAAATATTACTTATTTGTGTGTCACTCAGCTGTAGATCCTTAAATCATCTCTGAATTGGTGCTGACCCTGTCCTTCCTTCTGGAGTGTGACTACTTTTGTTCCCCAAGGTCCCGGTGTGTGTTGTAAAGTAGCCACCGCTCCAAGCTTGCTCCTGTGATGGACTATAATTGTAATACAAATTAGTAAATTAAACATGAGATTGTAGTCCCATCACCGGAGTGAGCTTTGGGTGGTGGCTACTTTACAACACACACAGGGAACATGGGGAACAAAAGTAGCCACCCTCCAGAAGGAAGGACAGTGTCAGCATGAATTCAGAGATGATTTCAGGATCTACAGCTGAGTGATACACAAATAAGATATATTCTGTGTTAATAGTTGAGGCACTTGAATGTATTTTAAAGATGTAATTCCTGAGTTAAAAGGAGAACTATGGGGTCAGGGCTTTTCCCCATAGTTCTCCTTAGGGTAACGGGAGGACACAAACTAGCGTCCTCCCGTCACCCTAAGCTGAGTATAACGCGAGCTACAGCTTGCGGTATACTGAGACGCCGAAACTGAAACGGATCCCGACAATTATGTCTGGATCCGCCCAGCTGCGTGACTGACAGCTGGCTCTGCCTATCTAGAGGCAGAGCCAGCTGTACCCGCCCCCTCCCTTGTCCGTTCCGCCAGTCAGCGCTGGTGGATCGGAGCGGGGAGGGGGGGGGAATCCTGTCCCTCCTCTGTCACGGCTCTCTGCTGTGACAGGATCGAGAAGTGAGCGAACGCCGGTATGTGTTTGCTCACTTCCCGATCTACTGAGCCGACCTGTGACAGTCTCATTGTCACAGATCGGCTAGAACTAGGAGGATGAGTGAAAAGCACTCACCTCATAGTTCTCCTTTAAGTGTCACTTTAAAAAACACAGAATATTCTCTACGAGGGCCCTGAGTAACAAACAATATGTGCCCTTTAGGCCACAGCTTGGGCATCAGGGCTGTAGAACCTTAAAAATGTTACTTATTGTAAAGAAATGTCTATGATGTGACACGAGATGGAACTAGCTAGGCTACACATGCAAAGCACTCAAATGCAAGACCAACTTGTTTATTTGCGCAGTTCTGAACAGTTCTCCGGTTAAAAATCACATGCAAGTCTGTGACAACAGCAAGATTTTCAGTGTCTGCTGTCGCTCACACATACAGGCACAAAAACGTCACCTGAAGGGTGACACCTTGCACATCAAATCCTTTAAGCTCTTTCAGGGACCTATTTACTTTCCAATCTTTTGTTTGTCTTGCTTGGAAAGCAAATGCAAAGCATCAAGCGAAAAACTGATGAAAGAGTGACCGGGTGTAGTGGCAATAGAATGTGCAATCTTACAGTCATTTCCGGAAGCCTCAAAATGCAGTAATCAACAATAGACCTGAGCAGCCCATAGACCAAGTCAATGTAATGTAATAATGAAAGGAAAAGAAGCATGCTTATCTGGTGTCGTACCATAGACCATCACTGCATGCTGTAACAGCCATCCACCATATTTGAAAAACGGGAACAAAAGTCCTATCCACCGTGCCTCTCCACGTCTATTGTTCAACACCAAGCGGAACAGAGTGCCGAGAATAAGCTCCCCATGATACTTCTGAACACTATGTAAACTCGCTACGATATAGGAGAACTCCCAACACATCCAAGCCATTTACGCCAAACCAATTTTACACACATCATTTAGACTTTGAAATGCCATGAATGAATCTCCGAACGTGCGTTTTGACTTTGAACGCCCATACGAACAATTCTGCAAAACGGCAAGAGTCTTTACCACGTTTTTTTGGTCTTTTTATTCTCCTTTGGCCATTTCTATATACCTCGCATTTCTAGGACATAAAAGAAAACCTTGAATTGTTGCTTAGACATTTGCGCTCTGGCAACTTTCCTGTTAAAAAAAAAAAAAAAGGGTTCATGTATTTTACATGAATCTGCTGCCACGTAACTGGCACAGTCTGCCTTCTAACAAAATCTTCCAGATTACAATAGGGAACGCTAAACATGCCACACACCGTTCACGTAATGGATATTTACCAGTTGTAGCTCATCAATATTCCTAGTATGCAGATTTTCAACAATTCTTCCTAGTATCCAGATGCACATTCTAAGCAATTCTATTTATGTGCCACCCATGCAGCTCCTGATTCATCTTTATATTCTAATTCAGATCCCCCCCCCCCCCCCAAACTTCAGCAGCACCCTGCCCACATATAAAAATGTGCACTGATGAGGGATCGCCGTGCTTGTATGAACTGTAGAAGATCTTAATAGATGAGCATGTCACAGATCATTTGCAATGAAAAATGGGATGCCACATATTAATATTAAACAGAAAAATACAATCGCACAGCGAAAAGCAATTTGAATAGTGCCGTAGGTGTGGTTTTAATTTTAACCTCTTCCTTAAAGGACGGGAGGGGGGGATTTCTAGAATGTATTTAATGACCAATGCTGGGAATCGCGTTGCCATCTAATCCATATAAGAGCTAAAAATGGCAAAGCCAAATAAGAGAATATAGAAGACTTGTAAAGAAACGTGAACAGGCAAATCATCACATATAAAAGACTAGAAATGACAACTATAGCATAATACAGGCTAATATGTCATTTACCCCATAAAGTAGACGCAATGAAAGCAAAAGCTTCTGCTCTTGTCGTCGTTGCATCGAATGAGTAAGTACAACCATTAAGAATACATTTTTACAGAATACAGCACATGCTGCCAATGAGATATTGCAGAACGGAGTTGCTTTCTGTGCCCTGGCACATTCTTTTTTCCGCATTTTAAGGTCAGTGGCATGCAGTGACAAAGCTCCAGGAGTTAGGTGATCAGGTGATCGTTTGATCTAGAAGAAAAGACGACCTAAGCGGACACTGAGGCCATACAAAACATTAATAACGTTATGCTTAATGGCAATGCAGGCTATCGATCTTATGACGACTAGTTGCTCTTGAAAACCTTCATGCTGATCTCTACCGTAAATCGATGATGATGATGATAGCGATCGCCAACATTTCTGGTTGTACAGCGTGACAGTAAGCTGAGCACCTGCAATGCATTATCCCGCAATACTGCAAGACAGGTCTCTATCCATCGGAATGGGGCAATAGGGCTCTATTCGACTAATAGCCCATTGCGTCTATGGCACATGCACTCATACACACAGGCACGTCTGCACATTAGCAGGATGCTCCGGATCTCCCAGCGTCCACATGTGGGGGGCCGTTTTCCTACAGAGGCTAAAGAATGGCTAAAGGGTTAGGTCGGGGCAGTGGGCAAACAAAATGCATTTCGCTGCAGCTCTGGGATTGGCAATACGTCCCGGCGTCAGAAGCAGACTGATATTATTATTATACAGGATTTATATAGTGCCAACGCTTACGAATTCAAGGCAGTGGTGTACCAATACAGTTCAAGACAGGAGGGTCAGGAGGGCCCTGCTCGCGAGAGCTGACAATCTAATGAAACGTCTTTTCGTCTGCAATCCAGACAAGGTTCCCTGGTCGCCTTATGAGCCAGGGGATGCCGGTTCTTACCTACTCATTTTCTTGCGCCTTCGACAGCTTCACCCAGCCAGAAGCTAATCCTCATGTGAGCCACAAAGGCAGACAGCTGGAGCCCCAGCAGTGAATGGCCCCACGGCTTATCTGTATTCCTGAAGTCTGGTGCATGTAGTGATCAGTCATGCAGAGGAAGGGGAGCTGGCTGTGCCTGCACTCATCTGCCCTCCTATTCTTCCTCTCTTCTTCCCCAGCTCGCTCTCACATTCACATGCGATCACAGAAACTCCCCCCTTTCCATACACATTAGCAGCAGCCATACTGCCTTCCAGAGCCGGCCTCCCTCCATTGCCATGCAAATCATTAGCATACTGTCAGAGGGCGGCTTAACCCCTTCCTGGCTGCAGAAGGCACAGGAGCTCTGAATACGAGGTGACTCAATCAGCAGGATCCTGGCTCTGTCCTAGGTGTACAGGAAAAGAGCAGGCTTGGTCTTTTCCTGCCATCGCTCCCTTGTTTCTGTGTCTATAATTAGGGCTCATTCACACCTAGGCTCGAATTCCTAAGTGCCACAATGCTCAACAGGAGGAATCTGAGCGTTCTGTCGCTTGGCACAAAACTCCTGTAGCAGGAAAAAGCGCGCAAGATTCTTTTGGGGCAGAGTTGAGCATTTTGGCCCCGATAGACTTCAATGGGGGGCACCTGAAAAAACGCATGTAACAGATTTTGCATGTGTTTTTTGTCTAGTGACTAACTTTTTATTGGCTCTAAATCACAATAATAACAACAACAACAATAATAAAAATACAAAAATGCTGAAGCCTTTCCGGACCAGGTCTGCATGAGTTTCTGCACATGCAGTGCAGTGTGTTTTGCTGCGTTTTTGCCGTGTTTAAAAAAAAAAAATTTTTTTCTTCCTAAAATGGGCTTTTAGTGCGTTACAGGGTGTTTGCATGCATTTTTATGTGTTTGCATGCGTTTGTGCGTTCCAGAGCAGAAAAAATAGGGCATGCTGGAGTTTTTCCACATGCTCTGAAACTGAACGCTGTGGTGTGAAATAGAGCCCAAAATACCATTGGAATACATCGGACGCAGTTTTGATGCGTTCTGTAATTGCTCTGCATCTGCTCCGCACTTGGTGTGAACAAGCCCTGAAATGTATGTATAATCACCTGTGGAAAAAAACACGTCGAAAACAGACTCCTAAAGACGCTCAGGTCAAGTGTGAGGAGCTTTATGGCTCATGCATGAGGGCGCAAAAAAAAAAGGACGTTTTTAGGCATCGTTTACATGCAAAAAAAGCCTGTATAAAATGATCGAAACACACATATAAACATTTAAAAACCCATGCACAAACGCACAAAAATGCATGCAGAAACACTCAAAATGCACAATGTTCAGGGCCCGTTCATACCAGGGATGTGTGATAAATGCACGGTACCGCACAACGCACCTATCGTCCAAGAGGTGCAATGCGTTGTCATTTATTTGAATGGCACCCCAAACACAGTAGGTGCATTGCGTTGTCATTCATTTGAATGGCATCCCGAACTCACCTGCTGTCCACAATGTGATCGGCCGCGCCGCACCGCATTGTACCGCAATTCCATGCGTTGTGTTGCAATTGAAAAAAGTAGTGAATGCACTCGTTTTTTTTTGCAACCGCACTGCTGTACTGTGTGGTGTGGCGAGGTCGATCATTTGGGCTGCCATTCAATTAGCGCAATGCACCTCCTGCACTGCTAATGCACGGTAGGTGTGTTGCGCTGTACCGTGCCTTAATGGAATAGAACTGTGTGATACAGGCACGGCCCTGGTGTGAATGGGCCCTCAAAAAACATGCGCGTAGTTGCATGTAAATGAGAATGTTTTATATACGTAAATTAATAAATTAATATTCTGGCCAAAACAAATGAATAGAAAATAATGGATTTACAGACGGGCGCTTCTGAATGCTGTTCGCAAATAAACGCACATAAGCATCAGTAGTTTATGTTCCATTACACGTGTTTTTACACTGGATCTTGCTGGCAGCTTCTAGGGAAATTTCATTGGGTCCGAGAGTTGCCACCTTTTCTTCAAGCGAAACCCAAACACTCGACGAGCAAATTGTTTTTAGGAGAATGAGTCATGGCTTATGTATATGTAAATAGCGCCGCCCATTCCCTCCTCCTATACAGCATTACAGATGACTTCTTCCATGGCCATGTCATGTGACCCTCACTGGTCTGTGACTGTCTGATGCCAACTCACCAGCTTTACATGGGGTTAAACCAGGATACACACACAATCCTTCTGCCCCTTCTATTAACCTTTTCATGGCTAGGGCATTTCCTTGCCCTGACAGCGTCACCTCACACCGCCTGTGTCAGCTGCTTCCTATATTTCTTTTTCCTTTCCCTTAACCTGAGCACACACAGTCCCTAGGCCCCTTATTTCAACCCTTTTTTTTCAACCCAAGGCATTTTTATATTCCGTGACCCATCTATGTCACCCGTCTTTTTATTTTCTTATGCTCTATTTTTTCCCTGCACAGTCTCTTTACCCCATTTTTATCCTTTTACTGCGAGGGTATTTTGCATTCTCCTTGGTACATACTGTATGTCTCACCTGCTTCACATTAATATTATTGTTTTTTGTTTTTTTTAATACCGGCTGAACCAGTAGTCTCTCTGCGCCTTATTTTAACCCTTTCAATGCCTGAGCATTTTGCATTCCTTGCTATTTCTGTGTGACATGCTAGTTTTGCGCTAGCTAAGCCAGGGCATACACAGTCTCTTAACCCCTTATTGTAACCCTTTTGCTGCCAGGGAAATGTGTATTGCTTGCTGTGTCCAAGTCATTTGCTGCTTCTGCATTAGTTAAACCAGGGCATACACAGTCTCTTAGCTCCTTATGTTAACTCTTTCACTGCCAGGGCATTTTCCATTTCAGGCTGTGTCAACTCCACCACACATTTTCTTCCCCTGATGCTTTGTCTAAACCAGATACTTACACGGTGTCTTTGCTCCTTATTGTAACCCTTTCACTGCCAGGGCAATTTGCATTCCATGCCGCGTCTGTGTCACCTGCTGCTTTGCACTGGTTAAACCAGTACATCCACAGTCTCTTTGCTCCTTACTGTAACACTAGGGCATTGAAAATGTCTTGTTCTGTCTGTGTCACCTGTCATTGTCTTCACATGTGCACTGGCTAAACTTGTTTTAGCCTTTCGTTGCCAGGGCATTTCGCATTCTTGGCTCCATGTTTGCTTGTTTTATGAAA
>NW_017306784.1:248644-271537 GCF_000935625.1 Nanorana parkeri | reverse complement strand
CTGTGCATAAATACATTTGGCTTCTTATTTTAACCCTTCCGCTGCCAGAGAATTTTGCATCCCTTGCCACGTCTGTGTCACCTGCTTCACAGGTTTGTTCGTTTTTTATCTTATGCATTGGTTAAACCAGTGCATACACAGTCTCTCTGCTCCATATTTTAATTATTTTGCAGCCAGGGCATTTTGTATTCCTTGCCTGTGTCACCTGTTTTTACACTGGTTACACCCCTGCATACACAATCTCTCCATTTCCCTGCCTTTGCATTTTTTTTTTGCACTTCTGTTGGCTGGGTTTTCCCCCCAATTTAATCATATAACAATGAAAGTCTTCTGCATACTACACCATTAAACACAATAAAACCATGCATTTTACTTCAACAAGGGCCTGACAATTATGACAAAATGCTCCAGTACCAGTACCACTAAAACCAGTAAGCAAAACTGGACCTTTGACATATACTAATCATTAAGAAAACCTATGTAATAACTCACATAAAAACATATCACCTAAACATTAAATGATTTTATACATGCCATACATTTTCTGAAATAGAACAGCCTGAACATGATAATGCTGCTTCGCTCAAAATTCCTGATACTCTGTGATAATTTTAGCTCCATTTTGCAATTGTAAACAAACATTGTAAAAATACATATTTTTTTTATATAATATATCTCTCCCAGATTGACCCCACAGATTACAGCTAATTGTCAGAATGTTCTGAGTGCTTACATACCATATATACAGGGGTTGACGCGTGTTCATGAAACATGCACCACACACAGAACACGTTTGCGATGCCGTTACTAGTTAATGACACCTCAAATGCGGCTGAGCATTGCTACATGCCCTACTTTCCTGCATTTGCTGCGTGTTCAGGAACCCACTGAAAGTGTTGGGGATGCGCACCAAACGCGGGATACAAACATCTACGAACATGAGGGTATGCGCATCACCACACCGCTATGGTGTATGTTGTGCCACTTGCCAAATGTGGGTATTGCAATCAAGACTGCGATACAACCCACACTGATGCAACGCGGCCCTTTTGATTGCACTGTTATTGCAATATGAAAATTCCCACTGGGAGAAAAATTTTTTACAAAATACAAAACACACAAAAAAATGCTAAAGTACACTGCCACTGAGGCTTCATAACACCACATATTCTTAATGCATTCTTCAAACCTGTAATTTAAAGGATTTCTGTATTTTCCATTTCTGCTTTGAAAAGGACCCTCTCCCCGCTTTTTGCCTTTTTTTTTTTTTAATATAGCTTGCCTATTAGTCCTGCAGATTGGCAAAATTGATTATCAAAATTTGCCCGAAAGTTTGGATTTGACAAATATTTTGTGGGATTCGCTGAAGTCCTGAGGAATCTATTTTAACAAAATTACTCATTACTACTGACTGCAAGTCTCCGTCCAAGGCAATGTCAAAACTTATTTTCACTGTACAGGGGTCATAGTTTCTTTTCAGCTGCAAATTTTGAAGCATATGCATGAAACGTTCACCATGAAATACAACACAACCCAAATCTCTATTATTTCTAAAAACAGATGATCTGCAGGATCTTCAAACCTGTCTGATCTTACCACCATTCCACTATTGCCACAAGGCATATGCGCATACTAGACAGAGCAGAGCTTTGCATATTACTCACTGATAACACAGTGCCAGTGGCACTCAGCATTTGTATGTTTCCTGTTTTTAAGACAATATTTAGTTTTAACATAAACAATATTTAACAATGTGAAGCTTCTCTCTCTCCTTCTGAGTATTATGTGTATTTGAGATACTGATATTTTAAAAGAAACAAGATCCTTTATTGCCCAGCTGAGCCGAGTGACTTTAAAGAGACACTGTCACGTTGGCCTGCATGGACAAGGTAAAGGGCCATCCCCTAAACCTCTATGTTTACCTTACCAACAATCCCTCATTGCACCTCACCTCTCCTCTCCACGGTTGGCACTGAAATGTCTAGTGTTGGTGACCCAGGGAACTACTTTCCTGCTCATGTGAGTATGAAGGAGCAGTAGGTCCCCCCAATATCCTTAAAGGAGAAATATGGGGTCAGGGCTTTTCCCCATAGTTCTCCTTAGGGTAACGCTCAGTATACAGCGAGCTGTAGCTGTATACTGAGATGCCGCAGCCGGAGCGGATCCCGACATCAATGTCGAGATCCGCCAAGCTGCGTGAGTGACAGCTGGCTCTGCCTATCTAGAGGCAGAGCCAGCTGTACCCGCCCTCTCCCCCGTCCATTCCGCCAGTCAGCGCTGGTGGATCGGAGCGGGGAAGGGGAAATCCAGCCCCTCCCCTGTCACGGCAGAGAGCCGTGACAGGATCGAGAGGTGAGCGAACGCAGGTATCTGTTCGCTCACTTCCCGATCTACTGAGCCGACCTGTGACAGTCTCATTGTCACATGTCGGCTAGAACTATGAGGTGAGTGAAAAGCACTCACCTCATAGTTCTCCTTTAAAGAAGAACTCTGGGCAGAAATGTTATTAACCCTTACTGTAGGGCTACGTCCACATGGCAAGGGTTAACTGCTTATTTTTGCTTAGGGTAAAAAAAAATGTATCTTCACCCAATCCTCGGAGCTGGCAGCACTCCATCCAGCCTCTCTCCTCCTCCACGATGGTATGTCCCTCGGTGTCCAATGCACTGTATTGGACGTGATGACTCGATGGGGAAAGACGTTCCAGGGACCAGTCTAAGAGCTGGCCGACTCGGAGGTTTAGGTGAGTATAACTTTTTTTTTACCCTAGACAAAAATGAGCAGTTAACCCTTGCAGTGTAGGGGTAGCCCCACTGCAAGGGTTAATAACATTTCTGCCTGGAGTTCTTCTTTTAACTCACCTTGCCAGTGCTCCCCTCCTCTTTTCAGAGACACTGTCACTTTGCCCTGGGGAAGGTGAGTGTGTCTTTTTAAGACCTTGTAGGAAAGAGTTTTGACTTACCTGTAATTAGGCAGTTAAACAACTTTGGTGAGTTCTATTTAAAGCAATGGATTGTGGTAGTGAGTTTAACTTATTATGTTACAAAGTTATATAGTTATATAGTATTTGAGTTTGAATAAAGGCAAAAGTCCATCGAGTTCAACCTTTGTTTTTGTTTTTTTAGCATGTAATCTTTTATTGAATATTTTCCAAGACATACAGAACAATCAATAAATGAATAAATGCAGTTGTATCGAAGTAATAATCAACATAAAAGAAACAATAGATCACATATAAACCGCAATTTCTCTGAAATGACTGTTTAGGATATTTGGATTTGAGCCTATTAACCCCGTAGTTCCCGTTTTGAGAGGAACTATTTTATTTTATTTTTTATTTTTATTTTTATTTTTTCGTTTTCGTTTTTATTACGTATCACTTGTTGTTTAACTATTTACTGGATTTTATATATAGGTGCTTTTATTCACTGTTTTCTCACATATTATTGCTTTATGATTATGCCTTTACGGATGTTTTCAATATAACTGATTTGTGTAGCCAGTTAAAACCCACGACACACATACAATACACTTGAGTACCACCGGGTTGAGTTCTGCATCTTTAAACATTAGTTCACTATGTTTACTAGACATCTACTTTATATTTAAAATTTATTTTGTTATCTGAAGGTGATCTCCCCCCTTTGGGTTTTGAGAGAGAACTTTCACATCCATTCACAACTAGACCGAGCGCAACTTATTTGCCACATAATAGATCACATAGCAACACTTCAATCCATGGGACTCTTGGTAGGGGCCATATCTGAAACAGAATATGACATATCAGGAACTTAGACCTTGACATTGGTAAATTATTCAGGACCAGTATTAGTAGAAGGAGTCGATTGTTGGAACGCTAAAGCCCCCAAAGATCCAGTTATCTTCGAGGTGAGATACCATGTAGTGTACTGAAACACTGTCATTACCTCCTTTACTCGTCCTGGTGGGAATTCAGCCAGGAGGAAGGAGGACCAGGTGGCAAAGAAATCGGCTGTGAGGGGTTGGTTTAGCTGGGCGTCTAATTGGTCTAGTGACAGCAGTTTGTGTAGGAGGTCTTTCAGCGACTTCAGTGTGGGGGGAGTTAACCAGTTTGTTAGTATCGCTTTTTTTGCCGCAATCATACATAGGTGTGCCCACCTAGAAGGATCTCGGTGAGCAGTTGTGGCTGCCGGGATGGCTACATGAAAGAGGCAGAGGGCCGGGTGCAGGAGTCTGTGAGAGCCCGAAATGGAGTTCAACCTTTGTGTGCATGTGTGTATGTGTATACGTGTCTGTGTGCATTCTTAGAACTATGAGGTGAGTGGAAATCACTCATCTCATAGTTCTCCTTTAAGAGTACGTGTTACCCTGTATATTATGGTCTCTGAGGATCTATGATTCAATACTCTCTGCTTATACCACTTCTTGTGAAAGAGAGTTACACAATTTAACCGCTGTAACTGAAAAGAAGCCCCTTGTGGTTAAATCTTTTCTCCTCCAGTTTTAGGTGGTAGCCTCTAGTCTTCTTTAGGAAGTTTACAGTATAAAGTCTATTACTGATATTAGTATCTCCATTAAACAATTTGTACATCAAAATCATGTCCCCTCTAATCTTAATCGTCTCACTTGCAGCATGAACAAATTTAAATTTAGTAACCTTGTCTTATAGCTGTGGTCCTCCAGCCCCTTAATTCGTTTTTCTGCCCTTCTCTGTACCCTCTCCAGCTCCAGGACACCCTTTCTGTGGATTGGTGACCAAAATTGAACCGCATACTCAAGATGAGGCCGAATCAGTGATCTATAAAGTGGCAAAGTTATTGCTTTGTCTCTACAGTACATTCCCTTTTTAATGCAAGACAGTACTCTGCTAGCTTTGTTTGCCACAGCCTGGCATTGCATACTATTATTAATCTGTAGTCGACTATGACCCCCCATCTTTTTCCATTTCTGACTTCCCTATTGGAGTTCGCAATAACGTGTATTCCGCTTGCCCGTTTTTAACCCCAAAATCCAATATATTACATTTTCAACATTAAACCTCATCTGCCATGTAGTTGCCCACTCCCCTAATATATCCAGGTCCTCCTGTAATGTTATAATGTCCAAGCTCGTGTCTATTACCCTCCTAATTTTAGTATCATCAGCAAACACAGAAACATAGCTATTAACTCCTTCCCCAATATAATTAATAAACAGGTTAAACAGTATTGGGCCTAGCACAGAACCCGGAGGTACGCCACTCTCGACCTTAGTCCAATTTAAAAAAGAACCATTTACCTATAATCTCTGGATACGTTCGTGTATCCAGTTCTCTATCCATGTACACACTATTTCATCTATGCCCATAGATTGCAGCTTGTGTATTAAGGGTGGTACCGTGCCAAAAGCTTTTGCAAAATCCAGGTATACTACGTCCACAGGCTTTCTTCTATCCAGGTGTCTACTCACCTCCTCATAGATTGTTAGTAGGTTGGTCTGTAGGTAGTAGGTTGTTATGGAACACTGAATTGCACAAAACGTAAAGTAAAAGTTAGCCCACTTTTAAATGTTGCCTCCCTACTGCTTTTATACTGTATTTGCTACATACAGATTCAAATAAATTTGAATATAAAGACTTTAAAAAAAAAACTTTTTCCAAGTGGTCATGTGACCGTAAAGCTCTGGCGAGGTTGTCCCTGTGTGCGACTGGTGTGCAGTAACTCTCTCAGGCCTCTAGGAATTTGGTGGCATTTTTGGCCATACACAGACAGATGCACTTGCTGGAGCTTTGCGGTCACGTGATGATGCTTTGCTAGAAATAAAGAGATCTGACTTTTTTTTTTTTACAACTTTGCTATGTGCTTTTCTCATGACTATTAAACCCAGACCCTGACATGTAGCTAGCAAGTTCAGGTGGCCAGCTATGAGCTTTGATGTGGTTCAGTCTTATATTCAACTTTGGGATTTAGGTTATAAGGTAATTTTTTGGGTTAGGTTAAGATTAAAGTACATTGACATATTTTTTTCTTAATTTATAAACTGTATTATGGGGTATAAAAATCCCAACTGCAGCCTCCTTGTGGCAGTCCATGGTAACTCTCCATCAAGTGGCTAATGCAGCTCTGGTACTCCTTTCAAACATGGTACCACAAAATACAAGAACCAAAAACCAACGACAACAAGGGAACTGAAATCCAATCAGGATGTAGTGCTTGTGTGGCAGGGGGAGAAATGAATACAATTATCATCAAGCAAAATAATAAAAAGTCACTCTGTAATTGGAACTACATACCTGATATATAATATCATCATACAAAGAAAAGGTTCTAGCAACATATTATATTATAAAAGAAACCCTGGAATACTTTGCTGTTGGAAAGAACAGACAGATGATGGGTGATTTCAATGCTTGGCTTGGCACTGACAAAGTGGATGGTATACGTGAACCCTTCGGAAGCGATTAAATGAACAGGAATGGAAGAATATTGATCCATTTCTGCAAAGAAAAAGGATCTGTCTAAAAAAACTGTACAAAAGCATTATTAGAAAAATAAACTGCAGCTGGCAGGGTGACCACAGAAAAGGGAAAAGCTTACTAATGTACATTGCCATCAACAATAAGTTCCAGCTGAAGAAGAACATAGTGGATAGATGGCATCTAGAAAATGAAGTAAACCAGAACATTAACCTGGCAAAATAGGAGGCCAAATGTAAGACAATGGTGGAAGCAAGGTTCCAAGTTCACCAAAGAATGCAAGTGGTTATAGTAGTGGTAATGGGAAACTATTATTTTTAGGATATTTTTGCTGTTTTACTACTCAGAAGAATGGAAGGAGAAATGCATTCTCATCAAACTTAAAGCTAACTGCCCCCCCCCTCCCCCCCGCCCATCTCCTTATACTGTTATGTACCTAGTGGAGGCCAAATTGATGAGAGGGCTTCCCCTTGCACTTCCTAGCCTATACCCCTGGATTTAGGAGACAGGGTGTAGCAGCTGAAGGAGTGGCATGGGTGGGTCTGGCAAAGCAGATTATCTCGAGATAGACTGGATGATGCTGTAGAGGTGTGAACTTTATCTGTGCAGAATGCTGGTTCAAAGATTGGTCACAGGAACATGCAGAAACAGGAAGCAGATTCATAGTCAGGGTGAGCAGAAGTGAGCAACAGCCAAGCAGCAGAGGTACTGATTCAGAGAGCAGAAACAAAGTTAAAGTACCGGCATGGGTGAGATCAAACAGGAAGCAAAGTTACCGGCATTGGAGGCAGAAGGCAAAGTCAGGACACAAGTCAAGGTCAGCAGTGGGATATACAAGTTCAAACAAAGTCAGGAGGTGGAGCAAATCAAACACAGAAGAATGACAGTACTGGACTTGCATGCTCGCTCATGCATAAGCCATGAAACAAGCGTATAACCATGCGCCTGCATGCAGGCACACATCCTTGCAGATGCACGCTCAGTCATGACCCTGAGTGTTGGATCACAGGCTGCAATATGCTAGATCCTCAGACACAGCCATCCTGACAAAACATTGTGTACCACCACGTACAGACCTCAGGTCAGCTAGTTACCTAAAACTGTGGACTACACTAGACCAAGCACGCACTCCCATTCTTTGACCTGGCAGAGCTGTGTTGTACTGCACGTGCACAACCTCCTCATCATAGGCACTAATAGGCAAGCCATCTACTCACAAGTGAATGGGGGGAATAGCATTAGGTTTGATGAAAGTCATGCTGTCCTTTATGTATTACAAAGGGATTTGGCTCCAACAAGTAAAGACACTTTTAAAAAGGAAGTATTGAATATATTAGATTTTTGGACACCTGCAAAAATCAAACCAAAGCAAAATATTAAAAAGCAATAAACCTGTAACTACAACATTACCCACTAAACCGCCCCACTAGTAGTTTAGACGAGTGTGGTAAATTCGATAACAGTCCTGTAAGCACACAGCTGGTTGAGTTGGTCAGTCAGGGCAGAAAATCTTGTTGCCGTTCTTACTTGTATCTCTCTTGTATCTCTCTTGTAAGACTTCATAGCACCTCATCAGTAATCTCTTTCCCTCGGTAGGTGACATTTTTACAATTAAATCCTGGCAGTCTAGCTAATGTGTTGTTTATGGGAAACAGCGTCAGATACTTTTTCTAACAACACCAGGGATACATTTATTTGCATCTGATACTTCAGAAATGACATTTTGAATTCTATTGTGGCTGACTTAAAGACAATGTAAGAGTCTAAAGAGTAAAGAGACAATGCAAGGGTTAAAAGGCATTTTTTGTACCAAGTCATTGACTTGCAGCCACTTGATAATAATGCAAAATGTGATACATTTTGTCTACACTATTCATGTATTTACTGTAATTACATATGTACACTTGCCTTTTGACAGGGGACTGGTTACATGGTGGACTTACCATGGATGGTTGTTACATGTATTTTGAGCTTATCAGCCAGTAACACACCCTTTTTCAGTGAAATTCATTCTCTACAGTTCAGTTATTTTGCTAGCTAATAGACTGGGTATCCTTTTCCATTCTGGGTAATTGTACCACACGCCATCATCTGACAGCTGTACAGGGCCTGAAAAAAAAGGGTAATAGATGTATAAACCTTGTCCCCACATAAGTGGCCACCTTAAGGCCTCATTCACACTACCGCGCATAGACGCGCTACGTGCGTATTGTACCATATGCAACATATGCAAATAAATGGCTCCATACACATAGCCACGTATTAAGCTGTATATTTGCATAGCGTAAAAATGCGCAAAAACAGAATGGAACCGAGATGCTTCGGGCAGCGTATTTCTGCGTAATTTACACGCATACGCATGTTTGCGCCTGTATACGAGCGTATACGACCGTATGTGCGTACAGTTCATTAATATTTTTATTAGGAATTATACATTCTGGGAATGCAAATACTGCACGCGTACATGCACATACAGGTGCTCGTATATACGCAATATACAATTTTGCTCTTGCGTTGTGTGTGCATGAGGCCTAAACTAGGATGGTAGACATCAAATCAAAAACAAATATTGCACCTACAAGTTTTTCTTTTCCTTCACACATAGCGAATCCTTTTGTGAATCCAGTGGTACTTTCACACAGGTTGTAAACTTTAACTTGATGTGGGGCACACTGAGTGGGAAGTGGTCTGCCAGACTGATCATTAAGGGTTTGATTTTATGGAACTGGTTGGCCAGGGCATACAACAGGGTCATTGTCATTAAAATGCAGAAATAGCTCATAATGATTTCTGTCCATAATGGCTACAAACAAGGGGATAAAAACCCTGACAGAATGTCCCAGTACAATTAAATGTGTTTTTTTTCTTTTTACTATTCATATCACTAAGGTGAGCCTTAAGTATTTTTTTCGGTTCTGGTACATAAGTTGGCTGCCAACTGTGAGCTTGTACATTTGGTGTCAGGGTGATATGGACTAACAATTGTTCAGCGTATGTACTAGTCTGGACAACCATGTTTTCTAGAAAGGAGTTTGCGATAAACACATGAAAGGAGTCAATTACTGTAAAATGTTGGGTGTCTACATTGACACAAGGTATGGTTGTAAAAAAAAAAAATCAGAAGTTCTTCATTCTGGTTAATTTGTACAAGAAGATGCAGGGTGTTCACCTCTATTTCTCTCACACATGTGTTCGTACAGTTGTTTCCTGCATCTTTTGATGGAGGAAAAAACTGACATTACCAGACCCACATTAGTGTATGGGCAGCCAAATTTAAACAGATGGGCGTCCGTTTACATCTGGTTAACCCCAATCTGGCGCGAATCTCTGATTCCTTTGTTTTTCCAGATCTAGCCAGAACCGGGATGTAAATGGACACCCATTCATTTAGATCATTTAGATCTGGCTGCCCATACACTAACATCGGGCTTCCGATCAGGTCTGCCTGAAAAGCTGAAAAGCCAGTGTGAAAGGGGCCCTAGAGACTAAACATTCAGACCATGATGACAATCCATAGTCACTGTCAACTCTGATGTTGCACAGATCTAGTTAGTTTCTTCTTAGCTAAATTGTTACCTAGCAATTTTTTAGAAACACAACTAACACCTAGTTTAAAACGTGTTGTAACAATAAAATACACATTTAACATTTGTCAACAGAACCAGTTATGCAACTATGTGGCAGGGGATCAGTATGTGAACAAGAGCTCACTAAAAACATTTGCACA
This sequence comes from Nanorana parkeri, assembly GCF_000935625.1. Taxonomy (NCBI): domain Eukaryota; kingdom Metazoa; phylum Chordata; class Amphibia; order Anura; family Dicroglossidae; genus Nanorana; species Nanorana parkeri. The sequence continues at coordinate 261,377 of NW_017306784.1, read as the reverse complement.
GGGGATCAGCAAACACACACAGGTAATCAGAAAGCACAACCTATTAAATAGGGATAATAATATACAAATTATACAGTAGATATCAGTAGGTAACAAATAGTGTATGTATAATACAAAGACATATGTAAAAAGAATGTATATATTCTGTTCAAAGTTTGTCATGGGGAATTTGGGAGAAAAAAAAAAAGGAACAACCCTTGATGCAGATAGATAGTTCACGTCCGAACATCTGTCCCTAACCGCAGGTAACTGCTGGATTTGTAGATACATGCGGACACATGCTTACAGTCAAGGACAGCCCTGGATCCTCTGCTGATGGGAACATCTGGGATCCTGGATGCAGATATCTGCAGTATACACACTATGGCAGATTTAGGACATGTAAATAAAGGCTAAGTCTGTATATTTTAGCTGCCCAATTTCTAATGTTTGCTGCAGGGTAAACCCTGTGTTTTGTGCCTTAAAGTTTGTGGTCTATTCCAGTGCTCCAGCATGGTAACAGTGCCACACAATGTTTGCACAGCGAGAACGCAGCTGCCGAATTTCAAAGTTTGTGGCCTATTCCATTGCTCAGTCACTCAAAAAATGTTGTGTCTATTGTCTCTGAAATAATACACTCTAATCTATATTTCAAGCTAAACTCTGTCTCATCTCTCCCACTTATATTGGGGCCTTACCAAGCTGCTTACATACTTTCTAGACAATTAACAATATTTGAGGCTGTTGTCCCTCAATAGTACACGTAATACACATTTTTATTGCACAATAAAACCTGCCTCATCTCATTCTATCTGCTGCCTAGTCAAGTGGTTGCTTAGTGTCCTGATACCAGCCAAGTGTTAAGCCAGGTACACATGGTACCAAATTTCAGCCAGTTCCTAATGAACTGGCTGAAATTTGCACAGTGGATGCCGACAGCACACTTCTTCCAAATCCCTTCACCAGCTGATGGAAGGAGCCCGTTGGAAAATTCTTGGCCGCATGGAACTGGAAGCCAATCAGCTGCTAGCTCCATTCCATTCAGGTATTCTGACAGCGGCTGGTGGCTGCCGTCAGAATACAATGTAAACAGCAGGGGATTCATCCATCAATACTTTTGTGCATTGATGGAAGAATCTGTTTTATTTTTTTTCGTTCTGCCCACGTGTTGACCCGAAAAAAATAGACACATGTATACCCAACTTTGGGCTAGTGTCTATTGTCTATATGTAAAACGTTTTGGGAATAATTGAGAATACGAGGGAAGGGAGGGGATTGTGGGAATGGGGGGGTTGTGGTGTTTAAAAAATGTGTTTTTGTGCACATGTAAGAAGTTGAGGGCTTTAGCTGCCACTGGATAAGACATTAGGGGGGTGATTTACTAACCTAAACACACGCACCAGGTGCGTGTGATTTTCACACAGCAAAGTGTATTTATCAACCAAAAAGTCTCTAAAAGCATATTTCCACTAATACCATATATGGAAAAATCATGCACATGATGCATATATAATGCTGCTTCACAGTTTAGACAAAAATGGTTAGCTCATGCATTTACATTCCTGCATTCATCAACGCAAGCAACACAACATAGAGCTAATTTACACAACATCACCTTGCAATTCATGCAGGGCTTTGCACAACACACCTGCTGGGTGTGTACACACTACAAAGGCGTCTAGATTCCACCAATAGATCATGCTGGGAGGGAACACACTACAGAGGTGTATACTAGTTCGCGGCGTGTTTATAAGGTTAGTAAATCAACCCCTAGGTGTCACAACCAAAAAAACATTTTTTTTCAACTTGAAATAAATCAGATCAGGGTGCCGCTGCTGCTTTTAAGCCACGCTGAATAGAAAAGTTAAATAATCAATTACATATCCAACATATGTGATGCCAGAATACAGCGTCTCTGACACTTCTCGTGAAAATTGTTCAGAAACAACAAATATAGCTTAAAGGCTTCTGCCTAAACATGAAAATACAAGTATTGTATTTTAAATGTTTAAAGTCACATTAAAAAGGGCCCCCTCTCTGTGTGGTATTTCTTTAAACATTGTTTTTGCTTTGCTAAATGTCCCAAATGGTACTGCCCAGTTCCTGATGTTATTTTTTTTTACAATAGCTCGCCTATTAGCCTTTAAAATGGCCAGAATGTAGTATCAAGTTTCACACCCCCTTCCTCATAAAAGAAGGACCCCCCCTCACATTGAACTCATGCAAATTCTCTTATCCCTACTAAACACCAATCATGCACATAAAACAAATCTGAAAGTATTCTGATGGGTGATGGGAACTGCAGCAGTTTCCAGCTAATCTTTTGGAGTTATCCATCACACAAGGAAAGCAAATTGCATGCAAATAGGTTTTTGCAATGCTAAATTGGGCAAGCACACAAACACATGTGAATCTGATAAAACCCCAGGCCATTTTTTTTTTAATTTAATAACAGTAAGACTGACACCGACCACTCTTTTGATAAAGCTATTCTCTCTTCCTCATTAATATGGCATAGAGCCAAGTTAAAACCAAAAGGGGCTATAGGCAGACAGTTAGCTTTGGATCCCCACCCTGCCCTATCCTACGTATTCTAATAATTAAAAAAAATAGTACTATATAATGGTTTTACCTCAAGTAAATCTTCTATATTACTACTTTATTCTCCAAATTACCAAACTATTTTACCTTCTGTATCACTTTCTTATATCCTAACTGGTTGTAAAAGTTCCCACCATATACGCTAACCAGACTGTAAGCTCTTTCACCTTCTGGATCCTCCCTTATAACATAATACATTACAAACACTCTACCTTCTGTATCTTCCCCCAATAAATTATAAGTTCTTCCATCTTCTGTATCTCCACTTATACCCTAATAGATTGAAGCTCTTCCATATTATGTGTCCTGCCCTATACCCTAATAAACTGTAAGCTCTTTTACCTTCTATAGCCTCCCTCATACCCTAAGAGAATGTAAGCTCTTATACCTACCACTTTCTCACTCTGACAGCCACAGAGGTGTAATAGCGGTGCACTCCAGATCCACACTGCTCTTCTCCTCTGCCACTGCTGTGGTATGTCAGAGAGGGAATGACTAGGGATTAGCTTCGGGTTTGGGACAACCATGGTTTTAAGGCGAACCTAGCCCGATAATGGACCGAACTCTTTGTAACAATAATGCAATGCAAAGACTTTTGAACTTAGTCAGCTGGCTTAGATTGACCAATAATGGGGGCTTTGTTACAGAACACTTGTTCTTAGAGTTCCCTTTTTTCACAGCATACCACCACATCTTTTGACAAGATAAATAGAACTAAGTGGAACAACAGTGTGCACCTAAAAGACTTTATATACATATCACTCACATTTAACGCACTCCCTATCACTATTACTGACGTGGAAGAACCACACAGCAAAAATGTAAAAAATGTGTCAGTCATTTATGAACAGAACCTGAAAACTAGCTCAGTCATGAAGGGGTTAAAAGTTATACATACACCGGTTAGGCCTAATATCTGTGAATAGAATTGTTCCATTGCTGGACAATTTTACACGGCTAAAATGTTTCCAGTATCTTAAGTCTTGTATTAAAACTCATACCTGTGTTCTTTCTCTCAAGTAAATTTGGCCCTAAAATTACTATACAAAATTGTCCTGCTGCTGGCCAATTATACTCGGCTGTGCCATTTGTGGTCTCCTAATTCTTAATGAGAGTTTGATATAAACTGCCTGGACCCCTCTGGTGATGTATATTAAGTGACCGTATACATTTATTTTTTTTTAAATGCTGCCCTTCCTTTCCTAGCCACCAGGTATTCCGGGGTAAGGGTCTTGATAAAATGTTTAGGAGAACCCTTAAGAAAAAGGTAATATAGCGCCTTGTGGGTGATTTACCACTGGAGGAGGCTAAACTTGGGATGTGGGGTGAAGGGTATGGATGGAACAATATTTTCTAACCTTTTTCTGAAAAAAGGTGAGAGAAAAAATGGGGTACAAGCTGAAGATGTTTAAATTTTTTAAGGATTTCTCTCATATACTGTAAGTTCAAAAACTGCACCATGGGGTTTGCTTTAAAAATGGCATTTGACCTTGGAGTGAAGTAAAGTGAGAAGGTGAGACGTTCCTTCGTAACGCCAGTCATTAGCTTGGATTCCTCAGTCCTAAATAAGATACTAGACATGTGCAATTCGTTTCGGAAAAATTCTTTTTTTGGACGAATTTTTCGTTATTCTGAGATTCGGATGTATCTGAATTTCCGAATAACAGAAATGACGAATGAAAACAAATCAGAATTTCCAAAAACAAGATTTCTGACGAAATTCGTTAGCGGTAGTCTGTGCGACTTTTCGTTTGTAGACAAGTTTTCATTGCAGCAAAGTGACATTTAAAATAAAAAAGCTTTTATTGTCACTTTGCTGCAATGAAATGAACATGAAACAGAAATGAAAATTCGTACAGACTACCGCTAACAAATTTCGTCTGAATCCGAAAACGAATTGACTTTCGGACCCGAATCCCGGAAAACGAAATAACGCAAAATCCGAATCAAAACGAAACTAAACAAATTTTTTGCAGGTGCACATGTCAATAAGATACTGGTGTGGCCATCCTTTTTAGTCAACGCCGATTGTCTTCACAGTGTCTCACTTAATCTTTGGGAAAGAAACCAGTCTATGTTGACCAGCAGAATGACTGTGGTGGCAGCCCAATAAGTACAAAAGATTTGTTTGTATAGATGGACATGGACACTCCCTATCAGAGAGGAATTTAAACAATGTAGTACATTCCCAGAGGGGCTAATATTTATTTGTATATATTTGGTGGAAACACTGATTATGGTTGTTTGATGCTGCGTAGTCATACATAAAAATGCTGGTTGGGACCAGTTTGTAACCTGTACAGCTGTGAGGGCTTGCTACCTGTACAGAAAGCATACACGTTTGCCAAAAACAAGCAAAGCATGCACGGTACCTAAGAACTCCTGGGGTAAAGAAAAACATCCCATGGGCATGTGAGTGGCCAATAAAGGAGCGGGTGAAGTTTAGATTGCTTAGCATTGTCTTAACTATGCAGGCATGCACTGGTCACATGCTCAAAATTACCCAGGTACAGAAAAAGTCCAGATGCTTGGCAACCAGGGCATACATATTGGGAGTTACCAACACCAGCTGATATAAAAAGTACAGCTGCAAGGATAAAATGATGATATAGCACCAAAACCACATAAGGTTAGTAGTAAATAAATGGTGCTTCTGATTAAATAGCAAAAATCACTTCGAATTTATTAAAATTTTTAAAAAAACTAAGGAAACCTTAGTATAGCTGTATACCACTGAGGACTTAGTCACTTAGTTATATTGACTAAATGCAATGAGTTCAACCAAAAGACAATAAATAAAATATAAATAAAATCACATTGTATGTAGCATCCTCCAAGATACTGAACAACGCTTTGAAACAATCTGGACCCCTTGGATGCTATATACAGGGGTGATGGAAGCTTGGTAACTTCCTTTTTTTCTATATGAGATTGGATGCCCTGTCTGGGACGGATCTTCTCTTCTTTGACTCTTTACCTATCCCTCTTTTCTCTCACTATCTTCTTTCTTTTCCCTTATCTCTTCTCTACTCATTTCTTCTTTTGGCTCATGACTGTGGGCTTTCACATACAATGATGTTACACGGAGAGTCTCCTGCTGTTTTAGTTATGGAGGATGACATATCAAACGTTTTCTCTGATAAATATGGATCCCTATGCCTGCCATTTTTCTCAGATTATTTTGGTTTAGTTATTTTAGACGTGGGATAATATGGCATATGTGGACTGTGTTCTATTTTAATGTTTCACATTCCATTGTATGGGTTTTAATGTAACCTCCTCTCAATACCTGACCACATTTATGTGGCAGACCCCGAGACATTTTTATAATGTACTCTGTTTCTGTACCGTGTGCTGTTCATTTGTTTTATTGTATCTTGGAAAAGATTTAATAAAATACTTTGAAAGATAAAATCAAATTTTATGTCTAGAACCTTAATCTCACAGTTGGTCACGAAAAAACCCTTAAAAGCATGGGCCAAATTGTTCCTACGGGGCAAATATTTCCTCCCGATTCAAAGGCAATAGGATGTTCCCTGGATAAACATTCTACAGTGTTATCAATATTAATAACCAGTTTTATTGTGTGCTTTTAGAAAAACATGCAGCCCAGTTTTTAAGTAATCTACCAAGCTGGTTAGAACCAGCTGCTATGGAAGACTATTGAAAATGTTCACAGCTCATACTTTAAATAACTGTTTTCCATATACAGAGATGAAGCTGATTTCACATTGCAATCATTGCAGTTGTGTACTTAATTAATTAAAATGAATTTAATTAAAATCATTAAACATATAAATACTTTTAAATGCAACTAATATAAGAATTTATATCTGATTTCAGCTTCTTTTAATCCCCTGGCAGAAGAATTGAGACTGGGAGAGAGGGGACATAAATGGGCTCCAATCAGGTTCTGCTACATGAACATGCCAACAAGAGAGAGCAAAGAAATGAGCTTGCTACTGCCTCTTTACTATCCAGTCACAGGTTTGGATCAAGAGGTGATTGAGCTTTAATTCATAACTATAGTAAAATCAGGTCACCAATTTGGTTGTGCTCTCTTGCAGGTTTTTGGAAATTTCAGGACTGGATGGACAGAAATACATTGATAATCTAAAAAACTGCTTCTACATATGTATTTAGCTGTTTGTTTAGGTTCAGTTTTAACTATTTGCCTCCAAGTGGCATTTTAATGCAGCATTGGGCTTTGTCCCCTGCAGTGTGTGCTTTGAATTCGCTTTTACTAGATTGCAGGATTTACAGGCAAACGCCCAGGAGTCTGTTACAGGGTGTAAGTCTACTTGATTTGGTAGCCCCACCATGGATTGCTAAGAGTTTCTGTCTGTCCATCTGTCCATCACCCCAGTCTAGCAGGGTTAAATAACCAGGCTGTGGGAGTAGAAAGGGGAGACAGCCGTCGATGCCAGAAGTAGAGAGGGAGGTCTACTGGTATGTAGGGTGAATTCCTCGCGCACCACAATGTAATGATGTGGTGTAACACTTTCCCTTTAGGGGAAAGAAAGTCATGGAGCACGAGGAAGAAAGGGAATTGTGCGGAAGGACAGCATGACAGGGGGAGAAGGGGAGACAGGGAGATAAGGTGTTAAATTGGAAATAAAGGAATGAGAAAAAACAAGGCAGGAGTGGTCTCTTCCTGATTGGAGACTAGTGGGAGAGGGTGGGATTTCCATGGGTGGGGATCCTGGGGAGGAGACAGGAAGAGACCAGTTTGAGGAAGATTTCTACAGGAGAAGGTAATTCCCGCCCGCCCCTAGGATGCAATGTCTGTTGATTTCCGAATTTGTGTTTTGTTTCTGTCTAGGTTCCAGTTGGCTTCGTCACGGCAGTCGTGGGCGGTTTGGGGTCCTTGAAGGTAGCAGGGATACCGCAGTTTTTTATGCAAAATGTTTGTTGGGGACCCATCACAGGTGTGGGTGTCCGTTTAAGTGGTGCTCAAGGGTCGAGCAAGTACTTTGGGCTGGATGGGTCTACAGTTGGCAGAGAGACGTCCCCGAGGCGGTGGTGTTGCGGCTGGGGACACAGTACTAGGCATCTGAAGCCGTAGACACATTTGGTATGGGACGGTGTTCCTTTTTCGTGTTACAATATGTGCCTTCAGGGACCCGGAAACCTGGGAGACGTAAAACTGTTGTTTACACTGTGGTTTTTACCTGTTTGTGTCTTACAGAGAATATTTTGGTTTTATTTTTGTATTAAAGTTTTATATTTAATTAAAGAACAAGTTGGCTGCTGTGGCCTTTAAACTCCATATAGGTCTGGCGTGTTTTATTTGGGAACAAAGGAGTGTAAGTGTGGTGGGGGGACAGGCCACGGTAAGCAAGGGTGTTGCAGGTAAGAACTGTATTCCCTCTAATATACCCTTGTCATGTGTAGGAATGTGCTGAAACAGAAAAGCCAAGTTATGCCAAAGGTATTAGAGACTGTACTAGAATGTGGCTCATGTAATGCCCCTCATGGTGCTGGGGTGCTGGTGCCCTTGTAGGAGGTCAAACTTAAAGGTGAAACTTCTGTTCTGTGGAAATTGTGCTCTGCACTGTAAATATATTGTACTATACACATTTGAAGATGTACAAACATTTTAAACCACTTATTTTATGTAAACAAGTATGCTGGACTGGTCTCCTATTTCTTTTTGGAAGATAATAGTGTTGCCAATACCTGGGGAGCAGAAAAAATAAAACTGGTTCTGGTCAGGGATTGGGTGGTGACCTAGTAGAAGAGAGTCAGCTAGCTTGATGATTTTAAGAAAGGTTCCCCTGTAGTGTCTCCCGACCCTCCATTTGTCTGACCAACCTTTCATCTGTCCATAAATGTATCTATATATCTATCAATTTAAAGGTATAAATCAGGGGTAGGCAGCTCCGGCCCTCCAGCTGTGGTGAAACTACAAATCCCACCGTGCATCTGCCTCTGGGAGTCATGATTGTGGTTGCCAGAGTCTTGCAATGCCCTTGCAAGGCCAAATGAGATTTGTAGCTTCACAGTAGCTGGAGGGCCGGGGTTTGCCTACCCCTGATGTAGATAAAACATTTAGCTTTCATAAGGTTAGGGCTAGGCATACCTCTATGCTTAAGGTTTAGGGCCCATTCACACCATCGCATTGTATTAATTGCATGGTTTTAATAAGGTTGGGATTAAGGCTTGGCATCTGTCTATTTGTCCATCTGTCTGTCCATATACCTGGCTGTCTATCTTTCTATTAAAAAAAGTAACTGGTTTAATAAAATTAGAGTTTAGGATAATGTTTGGCAGTCCACCAACCTCTCAATCTGGCTTGCAATCTGTTTATTTGTGTAGAAAAAAAAATGGCAACATTTCAGTTTCATAAGATTAGTGTTGAAGTGACATTAAAGTCAAATCCCCCCCCCCCCATGCTGCTTTAAGGACTTACCTTAAGTGATGCCTCTTGATCTGAACATCATCTTCCTTTCAATCATTTTTAGCAGTCCCTCCAGCTAGGGTTGCCACCTTTCCATCCAGTGAAACCCGAACACTCTAGCGATGCACAGAATTTGTTTTGGGAGAATGAGTTGCAGCTTATTCATATGTAAATAGCGCCACCCATTAATATGTAAATATCACAGTCAAGATTATTTTCAGTGGGGTGCCAGTAGCCCCATCTTCATTTTGGTTGCCCCCGTCTGCCTGACATCTTGTGTCCGGGTTTCAGCTGCCATGAAACCTGGACACAGCATTCAAAACCCGAACTGTCTGGGTGTATCCTTGACAGGTGGCAACCCTACCTCCAGCGCTGACTATTGTCTCTTCCCATGCCATAGAATCTGTCCGGTGTGCATGGCTGCGTGTATTGACTTACACAGTAGCTCTCTTCCTCTCCTGGCCGATGATCTCCACTAGGGATGTCCCGATACCGATGCTAGCATCGGAATCGGGCCCAATACAGGGCATTTTGACAAGTACTTGTACTTGTCAAAATGCCCCGATGCCTAGTGCTGATGCTTGCGCTGCGGGTTTTTATTTATTTTTTCTTACTTACCTCGCCGATCATCGCGTCACTGCTGCTCCGGTGGGCGGCGCTCCGAGCGGGGTCATCTGGCAGTCTCCGGGTCCTAATTTAGGTGGCCGGAGACTGCCAGATGACCCCGCTCGGAGCGCCGCCCACCGGAGCAGCAGTGACGCGACGATCAGCGAGGTAAGTAAGAAAAAATTAATAAAAACCCGCAGCGGCCAGTCAGCGCTGGTCCACTGGGAGGAGCTCCAGGTGGGGTTCTAATTTAGCAGGCAGGCACCCTGAAAAAGTGGCATCGGGACATCCCTAATCTCCACTCCACTGCGCATGCGCTTTCACACTTCATCCTGCACTGATGCTGGAGAAGCTGGATTTTACAGCCGGGAGCTAGTGGCGGAGACAGAGGTAAGTTTTCACCTATTTGGTAACTTTTTTTTAATTTTTTATGTTTTTGCATATATCTACTGCTCGCAGTAGATATATGTAAAAAAAATGAAGACTTTAATGTCACTTTAAGGCTAGGTGCCTGTCTGTTCGCACATCTGTCTGTCTAGTAAGATAAGGTTAATATTAGGTGTGTTATATATTTTGCTACAGTAAATCTCTTCTAGATGGTTCACCAAACAAATCTCTACGCTCAGCAATTTTTAACAAAGAATCCAAATGGCTACAGGCAATCTTAGAAACCTGCGACCCTGTCAGAGGAAAAGTTATTTTTGGGCCTTGTATTCAATATGGAACTTACTAAAATTCCTTAAATTAGATTAAACTGGTTTACCAACCACATTTATATGCATGAACTGCTCGCGGTATCACATTTTACTGAGAGTTTTGTATTAATAACAATGAACAGTCTGAGCAGAATGACCCCTTATATGAGCAACAATGACCTCCTTATTTGTCTCAAGCTTTAACTACCTACAGGGGGGTCCTAGGTGACATTAGGGGTCTTGGAGACCCCTGATGTCTCCATAAAGAGGACCTGTCACCTCTTTTGCTATCACATAGAGGGGTTTCTCAGCCCCCTCTGTGATAGCAATAAAGTTAAGTGAAAAAAAAATAGAAAAAAAATGTAAAGTTTCCCCACAATTTCTTAAAAGTTACACATAAAAAAGAATTAACTTTTTTTTTTAAGTCCCCACCCCTACATACACGCATGTAAACATGCGTCAGGTGCGCGTACCTGCGAAAACGACGATTGCGCCCATTACGCCGCACATGTTACATATCGCCGCGAACGTCGGAATGAGAGCAATAGTTCTAGGGCCATCAATCACTGATAACACTAAACTGATGAGCTGTAAAAGCGTTTAAAGCGTCGCCTATGGCCAATTTTGGGTATGGTGGTTTTTTGCGATTTCGCAAGTGCGCGCAATTTTTAAGCTTGACATGTTTGGTGTCTATTTACCCGACGTGACCCCGTCTTTTATATTTTACCAAAAAAGTGGGTAATATTAGTTGTTTTATATAAACTTTTTTTTTTTCAAAATTTTCAGTAATTTCTCCTTATTATAGTAAAAAATAAAACCCCCAGTGGTGATAAATACCACCAAAAGAAAGCTCTATCTGTCCCCAAAAAATGGTATAAAATTAATTTCAGTACAGCATTGCATAACGAAATAAATGTCAGTCAAAGTACCGCAGCGCTGAATACTGAAAAATGGCCTGGCCAGGAAGGGGGTCTAAACACCTGGTCTTCAAGCGGTTAAAGAAGGCCCGTCACACCATGTATTTTCTGAATTCTTACAAGTTTGCACACCTGGCCCGTGCATAGTGGTGTATGAACCACTGATTCATTTTACTGGCAAAACAACTATGAAACAAAACAATTCTAGAAAACATGCCAGGTATAGTGTATAAGTCTGTAAGTTTTGTAAAAGTGGCATAGGTTATATAGTTTCAAGTATTTGAGGGCAAGCATAGTAAACCGAATCCCCGAGGGTACCCATCTTACATGGGCATCAATGAGAAATATGGTTTAGGATTTCACTGGCCTCATTTTAAATTTGAGAGATCAGATTTACAGTATCTGTACAATTATTATAAAAACATGACACTTTCCAAATATTGTTATAAATAGCAAACCATGGCACATGGTACGATTAGAGCAGAAAGGGATTTCCAAAACAACTGTCATGCCTCAAAACGAAATAGGCAAAACAGTCAGTCTCCACAGCAATGAACTGCTTGCAGTAAGATATGTTGATAATAACACAGTGTGCATGCTCAGCATAATACATACAGAGGCAATCGTTACCGTGACAAACCGCAGCTCCAGGGAACATACAGTAAAGACTGTGTGTATAATAGATTGCAATAATTATATGAGCACAGTGGACTAAATAAAGGCTCAAGCTATAACTTGTACTAAGGAAATCAGAACATGGTACAGAAAAGTAGGTATTTACTTACTGCAGGTGGCTATGCTTAATTTCTTTGTTGTATACAAGCAAGTAGCCAATAGGACCATCTAAAAAAATGAGGGCTGTGGAAATGAAAGATTAATTTCTCGATCAATCGTTAAACTTTTTGATCGCTAATGAAAATACTCACCTCTCCGCCGACTTCCGGGAGTCCCGTCAGCGATCCGGTGACGTCACGGACATCGACGTCACCGGACTACTCCCCCCTTTCCCAAGTGGCTCCGTCGGCTTGGAGCTATAATCCGTAAAGAGATGGCCTGAAAAGCATTTGCACTTTCCATCTTTTATCCTACCCAGGGAGACTAAGTAAAAGCCAAATTAGGCCCCCATTAAAAATACATTGTGCATCTTATTTTTTTGGCTTTTGCTACCAGTGAATTCAGTTCCTATTCCAATTTTTTTCTACATGCCAAAAACCTTGGAGGGTCACTTTTACAAATTAATTCATTTTGAGATTTTAAAATAAAATCTGGGGGCCCTTAAAGACTCAGCAATAGCATGCAATGTCAAGCTTTAGCTAACAAAGCTAGCAGAATACAGTCCTGCAATTTAAGAGGGATTCTTGTGAGGGATAAAAACATAATTCTACCACTGGCTAAGTGGTTCAGTTTGGGCCACCAGTGGTTCAGTTTGAGCCACCAGTCCTAAGAAAGGATGTTCTTGAACTAGAGAAAGTTAAAAGAAAGGCAACAAAATTAATAAGGGGGGGGGGGGGGGGGGGGGGACGAAAAGGAGAAGC
>NW_017306784.1:217268-248455 GCF_000935625.1 Nanorana parkeri | reverse complement strand
AGATTACAGAAGATTACATGTGGACAGAACAAGAAGTTGGAAGAGATGCAGTTTAATCTCAGCCTGCATAAAGGATTATACTGTATACTATCAGTGAATCAGAAATGTGGAATCCCCTTCTGCAGTTAGTAGTGTGAGCTGAAGACATTAATAACTTCAAAAACACTTAGATCAGTTTCTCGCTTCTCAGAATATACAGGGATATTGGAGTTGTTAACGACATACACACATATATAGGTTCATCTGGATGGACCTGTGTCTATACTCAGCCTTACCAACTATGTAACTATATGTAATATATAAGTAGAAGTAGAGTGGAAGTGTAGCATAGTGTGCTGGCAGTTCCAGGGGCGGAACTGCCGGCTGTGCAGCTGGTGCGTCCGCCCCAGGGCCCAAGGCCTGCCGCCCACTAACAGGGGAGGAGGAGGACTGGGCCGGGAGGCAATTTCCCCCGAGCATGGCGGAGGGGGCCTAGTCAGGAGGCCGGCGGTCTGCCGACGGTGACGGGTCTGACGACGATGACGGTCTGCCAGTGGAGGTGGCTGGGGCCCGACTTCGCCGGTCCAGAGGTGGAAGAGGCCGGGGCCCAGCATCGCTGGTCCAGCAACAGAAGAGGCCGGGGCCCAGCAGCAGGGAAGAGGAGCTGCGTGTGCAGGGAAAGGGACCCTGACCAGCCCACCTGAGACCCTGCAGAGTCTACCATAGAGAGTCCCAGATGGGCTGTGCAGGATCTATGGTGTGCTCTGCAGGGTCACTCTCAGGTGGGCTCTGTGGGGTCTCAGCTGGGTCCATGCGTTCCTAAGTCTTGATCCCAGTGCGTTCCTAAGTCCTGAGCCCAGAGCGTTCCTAAGTCCTGAGCCCAGAGCGTTCCTAAGTCCTGAGCCCAGAGCGTTCCTAAGTCCTGAGCCCAGAGCGTCCCTAAGTCCTGAGCCCATAGCGTTCCTAAGTCCTGAGCCAAGAGTGTTCCTAAGTCCTGAGCCAAGAGCGTCCTAAGCCCAGAGCGTTACTAAGCCCTGAGCCCAGAGTGTTGCTAAGCCCTGAGCCCAGAGCGTTCCTAAGTCCTGAGCCCAGAGCGTTTCTAAGTCCAGAGCCCACAGCGTTCCTAAGTCCTGAGCCCAGTGTGTTCCCAAGTCCAGAGTCCAATTCATATACTCCTCTGCATTTCTATATAATGTATTGCTGGGATTTGTAGTCCCCCTACAGCTGATGCCATTCTGCATTAGAGGGGAAGCTCCTCTGTACAGAAACTAATGTGACTGGCTCAGTGTTCTCTACAGGACAGCTTCTCATTGGTCAGATAACCATGCTCACCAATGAGTGCTTGCCATTTGCAAGCATTATTTGAAATGCTCAGTAGTTTACTGTATGGTGTACAGATCATAGACCAGCTGGACAAAAAAGAAGAAGGGAAATGGCGGTTTCCCCAAAGGAATGGCCAGCGGGGGTGGGGAGAGGTAGCAGATTCGTGGGGTTAATCTAATTTTCTCACATTTGGTGAGAAACTGGAAGGGCCCATTTACACTTCCCCATTGCAGTAAAGCGTGTGCTACCACAACACTTTAGGGCAATGCACCTGCACTGTAGTGCGCCTGTATGGTAGTGTATCGCGTTACAAAAAAGGTCATGTGCTTTTTGAAAGCACATTAGAGTGCGTTAGCAGCCCATTCAGTTTGAGTGGAGAGAGACTTCTGGAAGGTGTCCCCAAACATTTGTCACCTTCCTCCAGCCATACCTCTGAGCGATTAGTCAGATGCATATTCATAGTCTGAGGATTGATCCTCCCACACTGTATGCTGAGGCCCCAACCCAGCAACAGGGGGAAACAAACAATCCACCAGACTTAGGGAAATCTGCAGAACTCGGAGCAATCAGCATCCAGACTGATTACAGTCCAGATATAACACAATATTTATTAGCAATCTAGTAGAGGGTGCTACATACAGTATGTTAACGTACAACACGTAGCACATATATGTTAGTGCTTCACAAAAACAAAATGGGCCTACAAGCTCTAATCAATCATATTTCTATGATATCTTTCTTACAGAGGTCAGTCCTCTGTAAGAAAGTCCAGAAGGGCTCTTGAATAGATAGTGATCCCTGAAGAATTACAGGTAGCAAAGCTTTTGTTTTTACCTTTTCCCAGGACAATAGATGAAACAACCTTTAAGTTATTTTCCAGTCTTTGTTTAAAATGTTACATCACTATAAAAAGAGTGATTTATCCTCCTTTGAGTAGGATAATGAAACCTGTTAATGGCTTTGTAAAAACCTGTAATTCTTCAGGGTTTATCAGGAGCAAGTGCCCCAGGTGTACTTTATAATGCCCTGGCTCAGCAGGCTGTGTCAGGCATAATGATCTACTAGCCAACAGTGCCTGCATAATTCCAGTGGTGACACAACCAGCTGCATTGGATAAGTATATCTTCTCATCACTCAGTCAGTAACCCACTGACACTATGGTAAAAGACAGTGATCATTTCACTAACACCAATGTAACAGACATTCTATTAATCCCACTGACACCAATCTAAGGGGTAGTGTTTCTCCCACTCAGGCCCGGATTCCCCACAAGGCCAGGCCTCGGGGCGGCAGCGGCGTGGAGTCCCGGGGCGCCCGGAACATACAGTTCCGGGTGGTAAGTTGCCTTCTACATTCAGTCCTGCCTTGGGAAGGTAGGACTAAATGTAGTGTGGGGAATCCGCTCGCCCGTTAACAAGTGATTGTGGCGATGTCACCACAATCACTTGTAAAATGTGTGCTGCCGTCCGTCCTCCCCCCACCCCCCCACCTACCTCTCTCTGCTGGCTCTGTCTTCGGGACTCCGTCCTCCGAGTCTCTCTCCTGTCCCTGCCGCCGATGTCGCCGATGTACACAGCGAGAGGGGAGAGCTGTGCTCTTCCCATCTCAGCTGTGACAGGAGTTCTAGCACAGTGATGTGCTAGAACTCCTGTATTGGAGGTGACAGGATCAATAAAGAGAACCTGTCACCTCCAATTGCTATCACACAGGGGATTGTTTTCTCCTGTGTGATAGCAATAAAGTTAAGTGGAAAAACAATTGATAAAAAAATAATTAAAAAAAGAAATACAAAATAATAAGAATAATTAAATGAAAACATTTTTAAAAAGTAGGAAGCCACAGCTTTATTCTCTACCTTATTACAATACAACAGAGGATCTACCATAGATATAACAGAACTTATAAACACTGCCATCTAGTGACCAAAATTGTATACTGCAGGAGTTATTGCTATAAACACAGTAATGTGTATTCTAACACACCTTATAAACAATGTTGTAAGCTACGTACTCCTGACCAATATACCTATATGCTATGTTGTTTATTGCTTAATACTGACCACTATACTCATTATTTTACCCTTACCATTTTAATGAAGTGCTTCTTTAAGGTAGGCTCAGGCAAAATGTTGTTCGAAATAGCATATTAAACGAGAGAGTTTTGTTTTTGAAAAAACAAAATCTTTTGTTCGAGGCGTTTATTTGTCTGTGAGACCCTTGCTTGTGGAACAATAATTAAAGTAAACTTTACCTAGTTTATTGTTTACCCCAGCCCATTGAGATGCATTAGGCAGCTTTGCCTAACATAGTCCCAACCCATAAACAAGGAAATCCAACTTACTGTATGTCCTATTGTAAAGTAGGACAGGTTGCAGCACAGCACATTGTGATGTGCTACAATGCATTGCATCTCGCTGCGGTGCATAGAATTTAATGTAATGTCATCAATTACATTTCAATAAAGTTAAAAAAAGCAAACAGTGCAATGTGTTGTAACAACTCATTGCACTTCCACTACACAACACCCCAGTGGAAGTGCGTTATACAGAGAATAATGCATGCTCACTGGTGTGAATAGACCCTAAGTGAAACCTGGAAGCTGCCATTACTGACCTTCTTCTGAACATTCAAGTTGCCTGGCTGCTATGCTTATCCTTTGACTTTAATACCTTCTGAGTAACCTGAAACAAGAATGCAGAGCAGGAAAGTCCGTGTAAAGTGAAAGGTCATACTTTTCTGGATTAGTTATTCAATGTATTGGATCCAGATATTCAATGTTTGCAAAATCTGGAGTTTGCAAAGCCATCCACCACATTCCTTTTCATAAACATCACAAGATGAAGTTGGTGTACAGAATGTTAGAACCTTTGACATCTTTCATTGCTGTGTGTCTGCCCATATGGGAGATATTTTCCCTTACTCAGACAGAATGGGAAGAAGTGTGGGAAAAGTTCCACATGTCCTGTCTATTTTACCAGTGACAGAAAAAAAAACAGGAAGTGAGGCAACCTCCCTACCCCTAATAGAGTCACAAAGAGCAATAAAAACACATTTTCAAGTAGCGTAATGATGTCTGTGTGCCTAAAAGAGAGATATGAGCATGGAACCAGTACTGTTTACTATGCTTTTAAGCAACATGGTTCACACCTGAATGCTTTAATGTGCGGATCTATGCATGTGAAAACACACAAAACACACATTTCCATGCAAGTCAATGGCAACTTTTCACACCTCAACGTTGTGTTGTGCGTAGAAAAACACCTGTCGCACAAAGAACTATTTTGAGGCGAATGCTGCATGGTTTTGGTGCCATAGACATCTCTGTGCAGGGAAAAACATATTTTTAAAAGCAAACTGTGCACAAAAAATCACGCAAAGACACACAAAAACTGCAAACGCCTACGTGTGAACCTAACCTAGATTTACTGGCTGGCTTTTCTGTTTTTTTCCCCAGGTCTTCCAAATTATAATGGGTGCTTTCATGTATAATGGTTGTGGTGAAGTAAGTTCTTTTATTTCTGCACAACTGCTAGCTAAGTATCAACATACTGATTAACTGTGTTATGTTGCATGCTTATCTGTCTTCATTGTACAAAATTCCTGTATTTTGCCTTTTTCTTGTGAAGCAGACTATGAACATTATCACTGCTGGACATCTGCTGACCAAAACTGCTTCGGGTTTTTACTTTATCTGATACCACTGAACATTTGTAATATTTCCCTGGACAGTTTCGACAGTCTGGATTCCTTTTCTTAACCTTTGTTGGCCTGAGGGGTCATTTGTGGTATCCTGTGTTTGCTGTAAAATCCTTGACATACTGGTTTAACTTGAGCCAGTTAGTGAAGCTACCTCTCCCAGCCAACTGACCTTTTAGGTGAACGGGTCATGCCAGGTAATTTATGGGTGTGGGGAGTCAGTTGTCTCTCCTAAGGGCAAAACCGACTAGTGTAACTGAAAACGGGAAGGCCATGTTTACTAGTGATATGTAACAGCAAAGGTTAAAAGATACAAATGAGTAATTAATTAATACTTAGTGATCTGACCAAAGTAAAATTTACAAATCAAGATAACAAGTGCATGTCTGTTAACTTCTCAGAGCATACATAACTGACAGGATTTTCACATTGTGCAAGTTGCAGAATAGTTTTTCTAAAACCTTCAAAATAATAAGGCATTAATGAATTAAATTTGGTTCAGTACAATGGACGTTATTTCTTGTAAGACCCTGGAGTCTATTTATAAAAAAATTTGCATAGGTTACTTGTCCAGCGAACATGCAGGTACATTCGTTCTGTGCAAGTTAACCAGTTACTGTGAGAATGGGGCAAAAACAAATGTTCTTAGTGTAAACTCTCTTTGCGTTGAATGTCCTTTTAGGGTACGTTCACACCATATGCAGTGCGTGCATATAGTGCTTGCAGCATTTTGACCCCACCGCACCCGACCGGACCACAATGTGCCCTGCGATCCCATGCGGGCGATCGCATTGCGGCCAGAGGGCGTGGCTACGGTGCCATTCATGGGCCCACCACACCCCCTCCAGCCCCACGAAATAGTGAGCCGGCCGCAATGTGCTGCAGTGCGTTCCGGCTGGAATTCGAGCTGGAACGCACTGCATATGGTGTGAACGTACCCTTAATACGTTCATTCACACAAAACAGAGTGAATGGGGAAACTACTGAATTATGGCCAATAGATAAAGCGGAGGATCATAGGAAATAAATAGATGTTAGTAATGAGATACAGTTTAAGAGAACACTAGGTAGCATGGGCATATAAATGTAACCATTGCTATCCCCATAGTATCAATGGCTACATTTGTATGCTAATTCCCTTCAGTGGTCTCCTGAATTGTAACAATATATCTCCTAACTAGCATGTATTTATTTCCTATGATCATCAGCACTATCTAGTACAGATGTGATATTTTCCTTGTACAGGATCAAGAAGTTCATTGTAAAGCACTTTAATAGCTCCAGCTACAACAGTGCTTTACAGTATCCCTGTGTCAGGCTCGCCAGCGCAGGCATCGGGCACAGGCTCCTCCTCCTCCCAGCAGGGCATCTGGGGCCGGGTTTGCCTGTGCGGATGCGCAGGTGCGCGGTACGCAAGCCGTGTGGGCATGCGCAGGAGCGCGTGTAGTGCGTCTGCGCCACTCCACGTTCCAGGTGCTACTCAGGCTGGGGGAGGACTTCAGCACTCACCACTCGCCTCTCAGCCCTGCTATTGGCTCCTGATTCCCCCTGGCAGCCAGGGGGCGGTCCTGGGTTTCCCTGTATATATAAAGCTAGTCAGAGCCTTGACTCATTGCTGAGTTATTCTACCTCATGGTGAACACCCAGCCACTCTGTATGAACCTGCCTTTTGTGACTGATCTGACCTCCCTGCTACCGACCCTTTTGCCTGACCCCATGCCTGTGAACCTTGCTGCCTGCCTCGACCCGGACCCGGACTCGACTATTCTTTTGGATTGCCCTTTTGATACCTCGCTCTTGGACTTGCTTTCGTCCCTGCCAAGGGATTTCACTCCTGGCCCAGCCATCCCGCCTGACACCCTGTGGGTCAAATCATCACACACATCGCAGCTCTACTCCCATCTGTCCAAATACACAGGGCAGAGACCTCGGTGCTTGGTAGGGCTCCCATCAACCCTCATCTTGCAGGCTGAAGGAAAACTCTGTCACATGAAAGAAATCCTTTTAAATCTCATAGACTATTTCACAATGGAAAAAATAGAAATACAGTAAACTCTCAGTTAGCCATGATAGCACAGACCTACTCCATAACTGAGGCCTAGTGAAACACTTCCCGCACTCCAGCATCTCCACCACAGGCCTCAGGTCTAGCCTGAAGGGGAGCTGGACAGCATCCAGCGCTGGACTAATCTGTGGCTGGCCCCCGAACTAGACTTAGCACATGGCAATTCCCTCCAGTATATGTATCCTATCCCAGCATGCAACACTGGCTGAGAGAAGCCCAGTGATTGGCTTTTGAACTTTACATACACTCACAGTGTCCCCCATTGGCCATCCCACACTACAGTCACACTCCACCCAGGCAGGTATAACCAATGCCAGTCACCTGGAATTAATCAGATAAATGCCAACTATAATCTAGCCAGGCTGACTACGGCCCTGGCAATCACTAAATTTCTAGTAGCCACCTCACAAAACGTGATGGGGGCTACAAGTTAAATCTGTAAATACTCAAATCATCTCTGAATTTGTGCTGAAACTGTTCTTCCTTCTGGAGGGTGGCTAATTTACACTGTCCTTCCTTCTGGAGGGTGGCTACTTTTGTTCCCCATAGTCCCTGTATGTGTTGTAAAGTAGCCATCGCTCCAAGCCCGCTCCAGTGATGGACTACAATCTCAATACAAATTAGTAAACTAAACATGAAGTTGTAGTCCATCATGGAAGTGAGCTTGAAGCAGTGGTTACTTTACAACACACATAGGGACCATGGGGAACAAAAGTAGTCACACTCCAGAAGGAAGGACAGTGTCAGCACCAATTCGGAGATGATTTGAGAATCTACAGCCAAGTGATACACAAATAAGATACATTTTTGTTTATAGCTAATCGGCATTAATGCATTTTTAAGATTTAACTCATGTGTTTAGTGTCACTTTAACTATCACATCACCTCTACACAAATAACCTTCCTTCACTCTAACAAAACAATTATTTTGATGGGCATTGTTCCCATGCAATTTATTTATGTGCTGCAGTAGATAATTAATATGTGAGAATGATCAAACTATTGACTAACAGGTGAGATTTTCTCCAAGGATGTCTTCACTTCAAACTTAGATAACATTGATCTAAAAGAGTCATGTTCATGTGCTAATTATCAAGAAGCTGTGTGAGCATGTGATAAAAATCCCTAATATGAATATATATTTTCATACATGTACATTATTGATAACATTTTTTATTTTAAATTGTTGTATGTGGGGTTCTTTCTAATGCTGCCACTGAAATAAATGTGCTCATGTTTACCTTGTCCTTTATGGTGAACTTTTAGTTGTGAATTCTATTAGCTGTGCAGAACTTTTTCTTATGAATGTTTGATCATCCTTTGTTTTTGGTGGTATGCTTTATAGAAGAACATGTCATTTAAAACATAATACAAATCTATTGAAACAACATAATATGGAAGTGATATTTCACAGTTATCCATCATCAAAAGTATGAGATATGCAAGGAATTCCACAGAAAAGATAAGTGAAAGAACATTTTGTTCCCTCATTTTAAGCCTGCAATCCACCATTATTCATCAGTTTTATTTCCACTGAACACTCAATTCAAGCATACATGTATACTTCTTCATCGATGAAGCACCAATCATACATACAGTATGCCCCTTCTCCCTTTTTTTAGAGAAACTCATGTATCCATCCTTTATCTAAACCCAAATGGAAATAAGTAATATATTGCAGCTCACCAATTCTTAGATGTGCTGCACTCATTTTTTATCCTTTTTTTCCTTTATTTTCACTTGGTGATTCGGCCAGTAAGTCTGCTTTTTCACATTCATTTAACAGACCAAGCTGTCCAGAAAAAGTTGTAGAAAGAAGGTGGAAACAAACCATTTAACACCAACATTGGTGCTTACAATGGTCAGCTTTATTTATTTATGTAAAACCTCCAAAAAAGGAAAAATTACTGTTGCGGGAGCTGGAGTAAATAATTTAGGAGTGCTGTTTATTGGCGCCCCTATTTAAGGTTGGCTCATTCAGTATACACTGGCTGGTGTTGTTGGTTGCTACCTGACTGCACTTAGCGCGTTGGAGACAGTTGCTGATAGTCCGGTACTGACTTAAAGGTACAGTGCCTTTGTTTATGTACAATTTTTTTAAATATGGTTCTTTTGATCAATCGTTTGTTGTTACGCAGTATGCCTCTGGACAAGTCCTCTCCCCACTCCTTACAGACAGCCATTCGCAAAGAAGGTAAGCACCTGCTCACCACTTCTTGCCTCTATGCTATCTAATAGATCGTTTTTTCTTTTTCAATGTATGCCTTCTGCTGATCTATTTAGCTCCTCCAGATCTGGTTCACACCATTCTCAGAGCCATCGAAATTTCTCTTCTATCAGAAGATCCCGCTCGGAAGAAAGACACTATTCCCGCCATCATAACAGAAGATATCACCACAGATCTCCATCTGTAAATCAGCGGATTCCTTCCTCTGTGCCTGAGCCTTCTCATCATCCTCGGCCTGGTGGTTGTTGGGCATGTCCTAACATGGCTATACCGGGCAAAACTGCCTGTGAATCATGCTTTCTAGAGGCCACGAAGGATAGAGAATAATACAGATAATCGGCAAGTTCTGCCTATGAAGAAGAAGGTTTTTCAAGATACCAACGAGTTTTCTTCCAGTACTCAGACCCAATCTGAGAATAAGCCTGAAGACAGTCAAGCTTCTGGCCCCAGGCCAGGCCCATCTAGGCTGGCTTATGCCACTGGAAGGGACTCTTCGGGTCCGCATTCTGATTCTTCCTCGTCTGAGGACGAGGCGGAGCAATATGATGGGTTTCATTTTTCCCTAATTCAACTCTTCATCAAATCGTTAAAGCGAGCTTTACTGTGGGAAGACGCGTCGGATATTTCAAACTTGTAAGAAAGGAGTCTTTATGTTTTCCCTTTATAGATTAAATAAAAGATGTCATTCTAGTTGAATAGAACAGGTGGACAGACAGTCTTCTTTCCGGAAACATGTTTTCTAAACTGTATCCTTTTAAAAAGGAGGAGGTCAAACATCTGGAGGAGTCGCCCGTTGTCGATGCCGCCCTCATGCAGATCACCTTGCCGCTTGATGATGCTGTGACCTTTAAAGATGTCTTAGATAGACGGGCAGACTTAGATCTTAACAAGATCTACCTATCGGCCGGTGTGGCATACAAACCTGCAGTGGCCACAGCTGCGATGTCCAAAGCCCTAGAGGAGTGGGCGCCTGACGTCCAAAGCCCCAGAGAGGCGATGTCGCCCCTTTCAGTCCAAATTTCTGAATCATTGGGAGTCAGAGGACCTCAACGAACTGATTTGAATCACTCTGGGAATAAGGACCGGTATTCGATTCGATTAAACTTGCAGTTGCAGTCCAATCATTCCATCTTTCTTTTAGTAAAGAGAACAAAGTGTACATGGCACAGGTGATGCATTTCCCAACAGCTAAACTGGAGAGAAAACTGCAGGAGGAATCATGGACATGCCAATGTGATCCAGAATGGATAGATTTGTTCTTGCTTCTCTGTTTTGTCAGCCTTGGAGTACTACCACAAGTAATTGTAGCAAGACAGAGTAATTGTAGCAAGACATAAATGTTTTCTGCTTCTTTATATGAGAAAAATTCCTTGTAATTTAAAGGGTTTCTGTAACAAAAAGCCAGACTCATAGACCAGTCACAGCATATAATAAGTGTTTATGGTATGTTAACCTTTTATGTACACGGTTGAGGGGTATATTTATAAAGACTTAATTCACTTTACATTTGCACAAAATTCACCTAAAATGTATTGATCAACATACAGGTGAAACTCGAATAATTAGAATATCGTGCAAAGTTCATTTATTTCAATAATGCAACTTAAAAGGTGAAACTAATATATGAGATAGACTCATTACATGCAAAGCAAGATAGTTCAAGCCGTGATTTGTCATAATTGTGATGATTATGGCTTACAGCTCATGAAAACTCCAAGAACCCCAAATCTACAACCTCAAAAAAGTAGATTATTACATGCAATCAATAAAACAAGGATTGTACATAGAACAATATCGGACCTCTGAAAAGTACAAGCATACAGTATGTACTCAGTACTTGGTTTGGGCCCCTTTTGCAGCACTTACTGCAATTACTTTTGCACGATATTCGAATTATTCGAGTTTCACCTGTACACCCTATATATAATTAATAGTTACATATTCATGCACATTCACCGACCATTCCCCTAGTCACCCCCCCCTTGCTGGCACCTTCTCATGGACACTGGCCGGTCAGTGTCAGCACCAATGCTTTAAGATGGGCACCCCCATTTTTGGGGATCACATGTAAAAGCACTCCCCAATACTGAAGTGCATGTGAGCTTGTATCAACATGGCAGGGGGCTGCACCCTCACTGCCACGTTGCCATGGGAATAACAGCTGACATTCCTGGTGTGCTGGGCTGATTATTTTTAGTCAGTATTATGGAGAGCTTCAGCTGGTAAATTATCCCACTATGATAAAAGGTTGATTTTCAAGTTCACTTTACAGGTGACATTTGCCCGTCTGTCCACATTTGTTTGGTATACATTCACCCTTATATAGATAATTTACATTTGTTAAATGTGGGCATAAAATGCTAGGACAACTGGTGAATTTTCTATTGAAATTTTTTTTAAACATGGGGCTCCTCCTTGCCATCCTATGCAGCATAAGCTTTGAAATGTCACTGAGAGAGCACATTCAAAAGTGTGGCTTGCCTTTTTTGCCACCATTTGCCAACAGGTTTCTGGAGAGTGAGAGGCTGCAAGTGAGTTTAATTTTTTTAGGCATGTGAGCACAAAACCAGGGTAAGCAATTGTAGTCAACTCTTTTTTTGAGTGTCCAGTACTATGAAGACTTGTGGTCTCACAGTGTGTGATTGCAAAGGGAAACCAGCAGAGAGACCTACTTAGCAAAAGACAGTGTGTGCCTGGGACCTGCAGTGAAAGCCTAGTGCCTGCATGATTTGGTGCCAGTAAGGCCTGCAGTAAGGGTAGTTGTTTCCTGATGTCCCTGCAAGTATTTAAAATGACAGTGTTATATCAGTGGTTGCCACCAATGCAAATCACAGTGTAAAAGATACAGCTGTTTGTAATGAACAAATCAAACAAAAGCACTTGAAATACGTCAACACAACAAATGTTTCAAGGGGTTTCCATAAATTCAACTGAAAATGCAACTTTTAATCACGTCTGCAGTCTCATAATTAATCAATCCCTTCATGCTTTGCATCCTCTGGCACTGGAAACCTACAGCTTGTGGGAGGCTAGATGGATTTATTGAAGTATCATTAAATACTAGGAGAAAACCTCATGCCGTTTGCAAGAAAGCTGAAGCTTGGGCATCATTGAACCTTCCAACAGGACAAGGATCCCAAGCATACCTGACTTGTACCCCATAGAAAATCTCTGGTGGCATATGAAAAAGGGGGTTGCAGCACGCAAACCCAAGAATATTTGTGAACTGGAGGCCATTGCTCATAAGGAATGACCTAAGATTCCTCACAAAAACTGCTACAAGCTGGTGTCTGGCTATTCATCTCATTTGCAGCAAAAGGGTACTCTACTAAGTACTATAGATGCTTGCCATGAAGGGGTTGAATAATTTTGAGGCTGCAAAAGTCTGTAAAAAGTTCCCTTTTCAATTGAATTTGGAGAAACCACTTGAAACATTCGTTGTGTGGCCCTTTTTAAATTGCTTTTGCTTAATTTGTTCACTGCAAACAGCTGAAAGTCTGTAAATGTTGCCAATAAACCTGATTTGCAATGGGGTTTAATAATTTTGATTACAACTGTAGGACGCACTCTATAGACTCTATAGGTCAAAGGACACTTGACAGTATTATGACCTTACTCACTACGCTGCCAACACTGGGAATGGCTACTGGTTTGGCCCAGGCTTCTCAAACAGAGCCTCCAAACTGGAGGTGACCCTCTAACCACTCTTGCTGATCTAGCTGGCCTATCTGTGATTCCCCTTTTGTGGATTTACAGATTGTGAAGCTATTTATTAGGGATGCACCAATACAGTTTGTTCTGTATCAAGTACAAGTACTGATATTTTTCCCCGGAACTTGCTGATACTGAAGTCCCATTAAGGAAGCCGGGCAGTGTGTAATGACTCACTGCCCAGCTCACTGATTAGCTGAGAAGCCGGGCGGCGTGTAATGACTCGGCACCTGGCTTCCCGATTAGCCTGGAAGCCGTCCCCATGCTCCCTCATCATCAGGTGACGAGGAAGCATGGAGCCGGCTTTCTGGCCAATCAGGAAGCCACGGGACAGGTAATGACTCACTGCCTGGCTTCCTGATTGGCCAGCTTCCCTAATGACTCATCACCAGCTTCCTGATAACAGTAGTTCCAATATCTGTATAGGCATTGGGAGCATTTGGGCGAGTAGGAGTACTCGCCCAAATACTTAGTATCAGCACCGATACCAATACTAGTATCGGTATCAGTGCATCCCTACTGGTTGTCAGGGATCTCAAAGCTATATCGGCTTGGTTCACCCACCTACACTCCTCTGAAGGTAAAAACCTCATGGAGCAGTCTCCATTTAACCAGACTGATCAGGTCTTTCATTAACAGGGAGAACCCTCTGTCTGGTAGGTTCAACTGTGCACCCTCTGTGGACTCATCAAGATTGTCGCCCCAGACACTAGAAGATCTCTGCTTTCAACTTTTTATAATTCCAGGGCATCATCTGAGGTCAGATCAAACTATGCCTTTTGAGAGTCTCCTTAAAACAACGGCACAAATGCATTGCCCACAGTTTTTTAGACCATGCCTGCCCTTCTGTATTCCTCTCAAAAGTACATAAGAAGGCTTTTACATCATCTTGTACTATCATCCGTAAAAGGTGGAAGATGGATTACTGTGCCTGCACGGGTGTCACTAGGGGAAACAGCGGAAACACCTGAAGTCTCGGCCGGCAGCTGCTGCACCATTCTGTTGAAACCTGCTAATCTCTCTCTGCTGCCTGGATCAAAACAGTCACCTAAGCTCAGTGCTCAGAGCCAGTTGCTGTGTGGCAGTGGCCAGCTATTGGGGTGCTTAACTTTAGCAATGTCTTTATCAAGTTCTTCATACTGTAGATTCAGCAAAGTGATATAGTGTCCCTTTAGATAATGCAAACACTTTTCATTGTTATTTATAATAATCTCAATCTTAAATGTACATACAGTTTTCTACAAGATAACTCACTTTAGAGCGGGGATCAGCAGAGTGAGTTCCACTTTTGCTCTTTGCATGCTCCACCAATTGTGGGGGCCAGCTTAAAATTTAGAGCTCTCTGGGAAACAATGCATTATTGAGAAATTCTCCCTGGCAATACTATGTACTGTAGTGGTAATAGCCCAATTATTAAAGATGTGGTAAGATGAAGAATGCAGCTTAATTTATTTATTTTAACCTGGTATATAGATCTGACATTTTTGTTCTGCAACACTTCACAGAGAATATTGAACCTTTCAAATGTTCAGTTCGACACTTTCATATTGACTGTAAAATTCGATTTTCTTTGCATTTTTGCTGTTTAGTGAAATAAAGAAATAAATAGCACATTTATAAATATTAAACTCATATTATAAAATAGCACTTCCCAGAATTCATCTTTATGATGCAAAAAATTGTTAAAGCAAAATCAAATTTAGACTTGCCTTGAAAAAATCTGCATCACTCTAAATTATCTGCCGCATTTAAGTATAGCAGAACCTGTCGTCCCAGTTCTTTGCTATTTCTTAAGATGTTTGATTGATAAATTGAAAACAAGCTGTACATTTGAATGCACTTTATCTAGTAGTACAGTGAAAATAAATGGATTTTGTGTGTCTACTGACCTGTGCTTAAATTTAGCCTTAAGAAACATTTTAAGAGTGCTGAGACTTCCACAGCACTACCCTCTAGTGGCTACAAATTAGGACTGGACGTGTAATATCAGTCTTCCCAGCACAAAGCTTGGAATAATTTGCTTTTTTGAGCTGAAAAACATGCAGTAGCTATTTTTTTCTTATTTTAAAGGAGTAATAGATTATATTTGCAGTTAAATTGTATGCTAAAATGTGCTTTCAATATAATCTTAACATTTTTAGACAATTTTATAAACACATGAAATGAATACGATTATTAAATACATTTCACCTCTTCTTATATATTTGCCTTCCTATATTTTCTTGTCAATTGTAATATATAGCTTAATGTGAAGACAAGAAATGGTTTAACACTTCTGGAACCAGAGTCATAAAAGCAAGAATTAGTGTAATTCTGATAAAAAATCCAAGCTATTTTATAACCAATACATAAAGCAGAGCAGTTACTCAAAATCAAATGAAAGGTAAAGTACAGGAGGTACAGGGAAGTTGACAACTACACTATATTACCAAAAGTATTGGGACGTCTGCCTTTACATGCACATGAGCTTTAATGGCATCCCATTCTTAGTCCGTAGGGTTCAATATTGAGTTGGCCCACCCTTTGCAGCTATAACAGCTTTAACTCTTCTGGGAAGGCTGTCCACAAGGTTTAGGAGTGTGCCTATGGGAATGTTTGACCATTCTTCCAGAAGCGCATTTGTGAGGTCAGGTACTGATGTTGGATGAGAAGGACTGTTCCCACAAAGTTGGGAGCATGACATTGTCCAAAATGTCTTGGTATGCTGATGCCTTAAGAATTCTCTTCACTGGAACTAAGGGGCCAAGCCCAAACCCTGAAAAACAACCCCGCACCATAATCCCCCCTCCACCAAACTTTACACTTGGCACAATGCAGTCAGGCAAGTACTGTTCTCCTGGCAACCACCAAACCCAGACACGTCCATCGGATTGCCAGACAGAGAAGCGTGATTCATCACTCCAGAGAATACTTCACTTCTCTAGAGTGCAGTGGTGGCATGCTTTACACCACTGCACCCGACCCTTTGCATTGCACTTGGTGATATAAGGCTTGGATGCAGCTGCTCAGCCATGGAAATCCATTCCATGAAGCTCTCTACGCACTGTTGTTGTGCCAATCTGAAGGCCAGACAACGTTTGGAGGTCTGTAGCTATTGACTCTGCAGACAGTTGGTGGCTCCTGTGCGTTTCAGCTTGCGCTGACCCCGTTCTGTCATTTTACATAGCCTACCACTTCATGGCTGAGTTGCTGTTGTTCCCAGTTGCTTCCACTTTGTTATAATACCACTAACAGATGACTGGGGAATATTTAGTAGCAAGGAGATTTCACAGAACACCTGAATCCAATGATTTGGAGGGGCGTCCCAACACTTTTGGTAACATAGTGTATTTTGTGCAAACATATAGTTAAAGACTATATTACCATCATCCATTTTTCTTCAATCTTAAACAAATAAACAAACCTAACGGTAAACAAACTAGACCTCACATTATGACCAGCATACATGCCTTCTGGCATACTAAATACTACCAAAAAGGCACCAGATACTAAATGTGTGCTACTAGACTTGTTCTGCCCTTAGACATAGGATTTCTGACTTACCTACCTGCCGTCTCAAAATCGGCCACAAGTTGGTGCTACAGAGAACACAACTCTATTTACAGCAAGCTGTTTTTCTATGGTAAGTTCTCAGCCCAGAAGAAGGGAACAAGTACATATACATTTTCATACATTGATTATGTTTTCATGTTCTTTTTTACTAGTTTCACCCACTCTGTTTTGTTAATAAAGCTTCATGATTTCATCCAGTCTGGCTTATTGCAGAATAGGAGGGTTTAGCTGCATGTTGAGCTTTACACAGGCCACAGGGCAAATTATAGCAGGGGCAGAACAGTGAAACAGCGGCTATCCAGAAAGTGAGATACAGGGCAGTGACTACACAGAGGCCTGCTACACATCAGCTCAGTCACCTGCATACGACAGTACAGCAGTCTCTACACAGTCAAGAACCTCCAGAAGCAACATGTCATATAGTTGGGGCATTTTCACTTAAAACAAGGTCCCAAGTATTTGGTTCCTCTAGAATCTAGATCCTTATCTGCAAGTAATGCACTTGCCATAGCATGTACAAAAGCTGGAGCCACAAAAGACAGAGCAGCCTTTGCTGAGCAAGAGATGCAGAGGAAAAAGGAGAAGGCATCTACCGAAATGCAATAAGCCCTTCTAGAAGCAGACCTAGAGAGACTTGTTATAGAGAGGGAAGCAGCCGCCATATCATAAGCAGAGTCCTTAGAATTGGCCATATACCCTGACAGTGAACACAGCAGACACAGCAGTGTACTTGGCCCAGAAGCTGAACCCCAAGATCATCTACAACGCATTTCAGATTACTTTCTCTCTCGCTCGCTCTCTCTCGTTCTCTTTTGCTCTCACTCTCTTTTGATCCTGCTGTCTTTCATAGGGGAAGGGCGGGTTGAATTTTCTCTCATGCCCTATTCACACTAAGGCTTTTGTTGAGTTTATTTTTCCGCACGGGAAAGCTTATAACAAGAAGTTCCATTTATTTCAAAGCCCCTGTTCACACCTAAACGTAGTGTTGCACGTAGAAAAACGCACTTCACCGGAGAAAGTGCAGGAGGCTTTTTCTGGGCAGATCAGCGCAATTTGTCCCCATAGACTCAATAGGAAACGTGCCACACAATTATTTTGTGCGTTTCCCCATTAAGGTCCCGCACCAAACACAACAAGCTACAACACTTAGGAAG
This sequence comes from Nanorana parkeri, assembly GCF_000935625.1. Classification (NCBI taxonomy): domain Eukaryota; kingdom Metazoa; phylum Chordata; class Amphibia; order Anura; family Dicroglossidae; genus Nanorana; species Nanorana parkeri. The sequence goes on along the minus strand of NW_017306784.1, from coordinate 230,749 downwards.
CCACTCTCTATTATACAGTCAAAACAATAAATAATTAGTGTTACGCTAAAATAACAAAATACATATCTATTCAAGCAGTGAACATACATCTACTCAGTCAATATGTGCACTTGATCAACAGAAATCGTAATAAATAAAGGTGCATACATGCTTATTATCTCACAATTCCAAGTGGTTCTTGTGACAATAATATTACAATACATTTTTTTTTTATCAATATACTTTATAATCTAAAATTATACAGGAAAGTGAGTGCAAAACCCCGATGCTGCCACACCAGAAACAATTCCAACAGGGTTATTCACACAAGAGTGAAGAGTTTGAAAAAGGCAGGAGAAGGGAACAATCTAGGACAGCATAGTTGAACTGGAAAGTGAGCTGAATTGGCGAATTTCTCCAAATCAGCTATGTTGTCCTAGATTGTTCATTTCTCCTGCCTTCTCCAAACTCTTCACCCTTTAGTGAATAACCCTGTAAGTGGTTACTGTGACAATAATAAAATGTTTGTACCAATATACTCTATCTCAATTTCTGCAGGTAAGTGAATCCAAACCCTGGTGCTGTCACCCCTCAAACAGGTTTTTTACAATAGGCGAGTCCATCTTCTCAGTGTTGTCTCATTCAGGTTCAAAACAATATTTTTCAAGTGAATGCAATTCATCGGTGCAGTCACACTGCAATCAACAATCCAAAGAATAACCTTGTCCAACCTTGTAATTAGACCTCAATTAACTTGTTCAAGCTATTACTTGTCTTATTCACATAGCTCATTCCTTCAAAGGTGCCACACATTCCAATGACAGAGACTGTAATGGTTGGCACCATTGTCAAAATGTTTATTCAACGGTGGAACTCCCGAGATCTCATCATCCACACTGTGCAATACGGAACGTATGTCAGGGAGATTGATTGTATCCTAAACAAAAAATGACCTCCTAGTGACAGTGCTCTGGAAAAGCCTGACCCATTTCTTGACCAAAATGGCCTATTGAGAGTAGGTGGCCATCTGGTTCTATGCAGAACTAGAACCAGAGAACCCCCCCTCATAGCTTCATTGATTGTATTGCACTTCACCTTCAATTCAAATACCAATGTTGACTTGTCACATGAGACTTACGAGCCACTGGCTTGTGGATAGTTAAAGCTAAAAGATGCGTGAGTAGTGTGATCTTCAAATGTGTTACTTGTCGCAAACTTCATGGCATGCTACAGACACAAAAGATGGCTAATCTTCCAGCTGATAGGTCTGTCATTACACACCACACTAGAGGTGGTCCGGCAAATAGTAAGCCCAGCATTGGCTATTTATCTACCACTCTCCCTGTTACTCAAACAATCCCAATGTAACCTCTTCTTTACCTCTCTCCATGCATACTGCCACCCCTTTCATACCTACTACTCCTCATTAATTTTACTGTTTCATACTTTTTCAGCCAGGGGGTGAGGTTACACTCACGGTTAGACATTAAACATATCTGACAAAGTAAATATCCAAAATCTGATTTCGACTTTCTGATTTCTGATTTTCTCAACTCTCTTAAAATGCTTTCTCTACCTTGCTTCTCACAATTTGGGCTTCTCTTCTTAAACTCTATTTCCTTTACCACCCATCTCTACCCTATAGTTTATATATTTCGCCCTCTCCCCCTATTTTCTGCACTCATCACCTCCTGCTTATTCTGAATCCACATGCTAACTCCAGGATACTGGGGCATGTTCGCGCATATAAAACTTGCTCTCATTTCACTTCACTCACCCTTCTGCTTCTCCTCACTTCTCGGGATATCTCTCCCAATCCCGGCCCTCTCTTTTCTAATATTCACCCTCCAAACCAGCACTGCCTTTCCTCTGGCAGCAGCCGCAATCCACACACCCTGATTTCTATTCTCCTGCTTCCTAGCACCAGTCCTTCCTTCACACTCCTACTCACTCTGATGGTAACTTTATCTTGTGTTCTCTCACCTATGCACTCCTTGCAACCTCTCCAACACCCCTTTTCCCCTCTCAGACCACAACCTTGTCAGTTTCACACTCACCCTGTCCCCGACCCTGAATACCCCTACATGGCACACGGTCACTCAGAGATTCCTCCGCCACCTCAACCCTTCTCTTCTCTGCTACTGACTACCTCTACAACAAAATCTCACCCCTGTCCTGCCCTGACCTGGCTACTTCTGTCTTCATTTGGAAAAGAGACGGACCAGGGTGTCCGACGTGTGTGCTGAAAAAACAAAGTTAAAGTCCGAAGCGCCACGACCTAGCGCAATGACTGTGGTGGGAACAAGGCTGGAGAATAAATGTATTCAACTCACCTGTGAAGGGGTGAGCAGTCGATTCGACATGCAATGGAGATGGAGAGCGTGATGCGATGGTGTAGATGTAGTGGGGTCGTGTCCTTCCTTTCTGGGCATTAACGAGGTGAACTCAGGTGGAGTAGATGGAAGCGAAAAAAGGCAGAGTGGTGAGGCTGAAAGGTGAGCACAAGAAACAGTGATTTCTGTAACTCACCGTTAGGTTAGTGAAGGTAGGAGGTCAGCGACGAAGGTGTGGTGTGGAGCTGATAGTGGTTCGGTGACAGGTGTCCTGTTGTGATCATTCCTGAGGTATGGATCTGGTTAGCGTCCATCCATGAGGTTGGGGGTGATGTGATGTCCACTTGGTGTCCGTGTAGCTGGAAGTTGTGCTGGTGGTTGGGGTTGCACTGGTGCTGATGGTTGAGGAGTAGAAGTATGTCCAATGGCTCGATCCTCAGGAGTCCTGCGAGTTCAAAGCAGCGCCGGGACGAGATCTATTGATGGGAGTCCCACGTGTGTGCAGAAGGGGGCTGAGAAGAGAACAGGACTTAACCCGCAGTGAGCAAAGGTAGTAGGGAGAGGGTGAAGAAGGGAGAGTGTGCCAAATGTCTTTCCCGGGGGAGAGGGGAATGCAAACCGGCTTGAAAAAGAAGAATAAGTCTTCAAAACGCGTTGCCAGTCATTTAGGGACCATTCCACTGTTTACACTGCTCTCTTTCGAGACCTCACCTTTCTGCCCCACATCTAATCAGTATCCAAATCCTGCCGCCTTCACCTTCGTAACATCTCCAAAAAATCCCTTTTTCTAATAAATGAAACCACTAAGCTACTCACCCACTCATTTGTTATCTCTCGTCTTGACTATTAACTCCCTCCTCATTGGCCTACCTCTACACAGGCTATCCCCCTCCAGTCTATCATTAATGCAGCTGCTAGACTCATCCACCTAACCAACTGGTCAGTGTCTGCAACCCCCCTCTGCCAATCCCTGCACTGGCTTCCACTCACCCAAAGGATGACATTCAAAATATTAACAACTACTTAAAAAGCTATCCAAAATTCTGCCCCAGGCTATATCGCAAACCTTGTCTCAAAGTATCACCTAACAATCCCCTCTGCTCTTCCAAAGACCTCCTGCTTTCCAGCTCCCTCGTCAATTCCTCCCATGCTCGCCACCAGGACTTCTCTAGAGTCTTTCCCATCCTCTGGAACTCTTTACCCCAAACTGTCGGTCTATCTCCCACTCTGACTGCCTTTAGGCGATCCCTAAATACTCATCTCTTCAAGGAAGCCTATCCCACCTCTATCTAACCACTGAACCATCACGTTCTCAAAAAGTCCATCCCCACACAGCTACCTCCTCATGTACCACTTCCCCCTCCCTTTTATATTGTAAGCCCTTACGGGCAGGGCCCTCCTTACCGTCTTGTCTTGAATTGTATTGTAATGCCTTCCTTATATTGTGAAGCACTGCTCAAACTGTTGGCGCTATATAAATCATGTATAACAATAATAATAAGCGCTGGGCAGTCATATTCACTTGCATAATAAAAACAATTAGTTTATATCCAGGAGTCCTTGTAATTACAACTTATTTAAAGGAGAGTTCGATCAATGACCCAAAATTCGGGCAAACAACACAACACTATGGTCATGAAGAAAACCATGGCCAAAACAGAAGTCAGCAATAAGACCTGAACTCAAAAAGTATGAAAATGTATAATGTTGTTTTTATTTGATTCATAGAACCTATCAAGGGTGGTTTGGAAGCATTGTGTGAATAGGTATCAGTGTGAACACAACGTTGTCAGATTTTTAACAAGGTTTCTTTGATGCGGTGAAGGGTAAAATCAATATTTTTTGTTTAATATCAACAAAATGTATACATTTTCATGTTGTTTTGTTTGCAGAATTTTGGGTCATTGATTGAACTCTCTTTTAAATAAGTTGTAATTACAAGGACTCCTGGATATAAACTAATTGTTTTTCTTAGATACAGTATGTCTTTGGGCCAATGAGGCTTTTTCCATATCCGGTAGAGACCAGTCAATTGAATTAGTGGACTTAGTACCATACACCGCATCAGACCTTTTTAAAGTTCTGTATAAGTGAATATTCTTCTATATAGTAAAATGACATACACTTTGGGTGCAGAGATAGACTTGGAGATTAAGGAAGCCTTGAAGGGAAGGTTCACAACAACAAGAGGCAGAACAAATTATATGTAAAAAGTTCACAAAAAATTGTTAATTAAACATCTTAACCGTAAGTGGGATATAATGTCTCTCCAATCCTAAGTGGAGGCAGGGATGATCCCAAGGGGATTGAGGGATAAGGCAGTGGTGTATTTAGGTTTTGTGCTGCCCTAGGCAAGACTACACTCGGGCGCCCCCCCCCCCCAGCTCTAAATTTGCCCCACTCCTTCCTGTATTAGACACATTTTGCGTAGCCTGTCAGTCGCTGGATACAGCATGCATGCTTTATCCAGCTTCTGACAGGGTGCGTTAGTACTGTAGCAGGAAAGATGGGGTCTCAGGTGGGCTGTAAAGGATCTCTTGTGACCCTGTATAGCCCACCTGAGACCTTGCATAGCCCACTAGAGACTCTGCACTTAGTGACGCACTGGGCTTCCCACTTAGTGACACACTTGGCTCTGCACTTAGTGATGCACTGAGCTCCGCACTTAGTGACACACTGGGCTCCGCACTTAGTGACGCACTGGGCTCCGGACATAGTGACGCACTGGTCTCCGCACATAGTGACGCACTGGGCTCAGCACATAGTGACGCACTGGGCTCCGCACATAGTGACGCACTGGGCTCCGCACATAGTGACGCACTGGGCTCCGCACATAGTGACGCACTGGGCTCTGCAATTAGCAAAAAAGTGGACTTGGAAGTAAATTGCACATAGTGACGCACTGGGCTCCGCACATAGTGACGCACTGGGCTCCGCACATAGTGACGCACTGGGCTCCGCACATAGTGACGCACTGGGCTCCGCACATAGTGACGCACTGGGCTCTGCAATTAGCAAAAAAGTGGACTTGGAAGTAAATACAGAAAAACACTAAGGGAACACTTAGAATACAAGACCTCCCCAGGCCCTGCTATCTGCTTGTCGCTCTGACTCCATAGTAGGTGCAGTAGTCAGATGCTACACCTCCAGCAGAGCCCGCACTGGAAGAAGGGAGGACTGCAGCGGCTGTAAATGTAGAAGTGCCGCTCGCTGTACCAACTGACAGTCTCTGAGCCTCCTGTCTTGGCTTCCTGCTACCCGACCCAGTTCGACCCGTTAGTGGGCCCTGGGGCTGCTAGGCCGCATCTCATGTGGCTCCGGCCCAGCCCCGCCGCCGGTCCTGCCTCGGCCTCTCCTCCTTCATCCAGCAGCTCTCTCATCCGGTAGCTCGACCCAATTAGCGGCCACCTAATTTGCCTGGCAGCCTGGCTAACTGCCGCCCCCGCAAAGTGCCGCCCAAGGCAAACACATTGTTTGTCTTGCGGTGGATACGCCCCTGGAATAAGGTAATATCAGCTGAGCACTTACATAATGACAGATTTATAGATAATTGGAAAACACCGTGTATTTTCCATGGCATAGAGGTTATTAAATTAATAATAGAGGAATTACAGTTACAGGAACTAGAAATAAAAGAGAGTACAACGGGTTTAGATCCTTTTAAGGAATGCGAACTGCTTGAGAAGCAGAACACTTTCCTTAAAACACAGCACAATTTAAACAGATTACATTTCAACGAGATTTGGAGGATTAGCAGAAGAATTATATCTTTGATCTGTCTCAAAGAAGAGCAAGAAGTTTCTCAAGAAGAAGAAATAATAAAAGCAGGGATAGATGACCCATGGATGTATCTACTAGTGATAGTGAAGGGGACTCTCAGAAAAAATTGGTTAAGAGAAACCAGACCCGTTTCGAGGAAAGACATGAGGGTAAAAGACGGAGAAGGAAGCCAAAAAGATCCAATGGAAACCCTGGTACCAGTGGGGAACAACAAAATAGTAAATACAAGGAATCGTCGCAGTGAAATTGAGTGAACTACCAAAGGATATACATGATATGATTAATTTAACAGATATCCCTCTAGATCAGGGGTGTCAAACTCAATTTAATCGTGGGCCGCATCAACATTATGGTTGCCCTCAAAGGTATCTGTAAGACTATATACATGTATCTAATCTTTATCATAATTGCCTCTGCATTTGATTATCACTGGTTTTAGTAATAACGTAATACCTAGATCTGAAAGTAGAAGTCTAGGAAATGGCCTGGTGGGCCGGCCCCTGATTTGGCCCCTGGGCCTTAAGTTTGACATATGTGCTCTAGATGAAAATCATATAAGCCTGCTACATAAGGGTCTTTCCTTCTCTCCAGTGGAAGGTATGGACGAATTTGTGATATTCAAAGATCTGAATTTATTTTTCAAAAAGTTTATTTAAAATACCTACACAGGAGAAAAGGTGATTTTGTTGAGGGTAAGATATACACTGACATGGATGCAACTGACCTATAAGTCTTAAATGACCTATTAGCTTTATTAGAGGGGAATCTAAAATTGAAGAAATCCAGCAAGATTTAAATAGGATGATAGAAGGGCTACTCAGCTGACCAGGAAATTCTATACAATGCCCCCTCTGTCAAATAACCGATATATTAGTCTCTTTTTGGAGTTGATTCAAAAAGACCTAAAAACTATTGATTGGTCACAAAGAATAGGGGATCATTTAATGAAAATGGAACGAATGACATTGAAAGAGCTTAAAGAGACCGCCGGAATAATAATTAAATCAAGTGATAAAGGGGGAATGTGGTTTTATTACCAGACAAAATTATGTATCAGAAGTAAAACGTCTCCTGGGTAATTGAATCATATAGAAAAATGAAAGAGTCCCAGTTTAAGAAATTGGTGCTAGATTTAAATTTTAAACTTGAACTAGCCAAGGAAGAGGGCCTTCTATCTTTGAAAGAACATACATTCTTGCTTTAATATTCCCACGCTCTACATTATTCCAAAGATACACAAAAATAAAGACAACCCACCAGGGAGACCAATAGTCTCCACGGTGGGTGAACCATTGAAGAACGTGGGGAAATATATTGATTGCCTATTAAAAGACTCTTACAAAACTGTCGTCCTATGTCAAGGACACAAATTATGTTTTGTTTAAATTATCCGACAAACGAGTGGAGAAGGGAATGTATTTGTCAAGTGTTGATGTGGAGTCACTCTATACGCTATGCATGGGGTCTTGAGGCAGCATCGTTCTTTCTTGAAAAACACTATCCACATGCAGCACCACAGAATGAGTTCATTGTGGAATTATTGGATTATGCTTTGAATAACAACTTCTTCCAATTCTCAGGTGGTTTCTATAAACCGATAAGAGGTACCTCTATGGGTGCACCTTGGGATCCAGCATATGCCTGTCTCTCCACCTGGGATATTGGGAAGAACAAGTAGTTTATGATTGCCATATGTACCTGAGCCACACTAAGTTGTGGCAGAGAATGCCATCAGTCAAACTGTGACTGTGAAAGCAGGGTTGTGACTATGGACACACACAGCTAGGAGCGGGCACAGCTGGCTAGCTGATGGAGACCCCTGTAAATGTGGGAGCAGGGGTGTGGGCTAGCAGTTTGAAGACAGCTGGAGAGCACGGAAATAACATTTAAAGAAGAAAAAAAGTGAAAAAAATGAAGATTTCATATCACTGTAAATCAGTTGTAGTATGCTTTTGCCAGTACCAGCTAACCCTTTCTTCATATTTGAAGACCTACATAGGTGTAATGTTTTTTTTTTTCTCACATAAAATACATTTGCCACTCTGAGGTATAGCACTCTAAAATTACACTTTATTTGTGCCCAACTAAAAACAGCAACTGCTACAGTTTTCAGATGAAAGAATCCTTTGTTAAGCATTATTTAAACCTTTAATGGCCCTAAATACATGCAGCAAGTTTATTTTTCCATTGCTGTATGAGTGGGCACAACAATTAATAAACCAGAAAGGCTTTGAAACTGATAAAATGTTTGACCTTGTTAAATTTACCATGAAAATGATGCAATTGAACACATCCCAGGCAGCATGTCCCCGCCGAAAGATTTTGCAATCTTTGAAATTAGGAGACATGCTGGATCTATTACATTGAATACACTAAACCCTAATGGATGAAATGAGAAACTAGACATCAGTACAATCTTACAATTATGTGATTTTAATACATACGACCTAGTCCCTGACATGCATTGGAGTCTTGGTATTATTTCTGACATTCCACTTTGTACACTCTTGATAGTTCGTGCTCTCACGGTATTAACCTGATACTCTGTAGAACTTGACATTCTGTAGGCACTAAGGAATTCCTGGATTGCGCCAAATACTCGCACCTGCTATTGGTTTATTTTCCCAAATTTTAGCACATGTATTTGCACTTTTGTGCATTGTACATGCATGCACATGCGTTAGCATTCATGTGCATTATACATGGATTGTGCTCCCCATATTGCTAAGTACAGAGCTAGTCCCTTACTAAATTTTCCTTATTCTGACTACAATTTCAAGCACATGCACTTTAGTGCGATGCACATGCATACATATGCACTTGTAGCCATGCACGTTGTACCCACATGTTGCTCTCCATATCGGTATTCACTTACATACATGCAATGAAGATTCACTTATGAAGCCCCCCTTATCTTTTCCTCAAATGTGAAGCATATGCCTTTGGACTTTTGCATGTTGTTCACGCATGCACATGCGCTTACACCTAGAGGTACTGTACATACATGTGGCCCATATTGCCAATAAATATTCCCTCATTCAGTCCTCCTTATTATTATCTTTTCCCCCAAATTTGAAAATATATGTTTTCCCCAAATCTGAAAAGATTCTTTTGCGCTTTTGTGCGTTGTAAATGCATGCAATGTGTCTACATCCATGTGTATTGTATATACCTGTGGCCCCCACTAACATTCCATCAATGATTGATCAATTTTCTGCTTGCCTCATATAGGTCTTTTATATCTTTATAGTTGTATCTTTTATATTATAATTTTTTTATTATTACTATAATTACTATTATTATGGTTTTGTTTTATTGCCTATCACTATTATGATGCATTCCCAGCAGCGTTATACCACTTTTGGTTTCTCTCCTCCCCCTCCCCTATATAAAGGATTCTGCCCACTCCACCATTAGGGTACGTTCACACCATATGCAGTGCGTTCCTGCCAGATTCCGCATTGCGGCCGGCTCACTGTTTTGTGGGGCATAGCCACGCCGCAATGCGATTGCCCGCACGGGATCGCAGGGCACATTGTGCCTGTGGTCTGGTCCAGTGCAGTACAGTTAAAATAGTGCTTGCAGCGAAAACTGGCTGCAAAATGACATTCCTGCTCGAAAGTAAACAGATGGGCGGAGTGAGCCGTGACATGATGGCTCGCTCAGCCCATTTGACATTCTCAGCTGCCAAATACTACATAGGATTCAGGAACTCCCGAATACTATTTGTGAACTCCCGAATGCCATACGGGTCTGTGAGCCGAGGTGTAGTATTTGACAGCTGAGAATGTCAAATGCGTGGAGAGAGCCGTGACCTCACGGCTCGCTCCACCCATCTGTTTACTTTCGAGCAGGAATGCCATTTTGCGGCAAATTTTTGTCGGGTTCGGATGGTCGTCGTGCGGCATTGTCAATATAGTGGGCACAACGTGGGAATTTAGGTGCAAACTCATTTCTCATATTGAAGGTCAACAGGTATTTTTCGGAACTTGAAGTGTTTTGAAAGCAACAAAACATGGGGAAATTTGCATATATTACAGAGATGCACTTAATGTTTTTGTTGGTTTTTTTGTCCTGACTTAAATTTTAAGTAAATATGTTGCTTTGTCCTACATGGACAAACCACATGTTCAGTTTTAACTCTCACAGTGCTAAGAACATTGTGACTTTTCCAAAAGAAGAGTTATGATAATTTCCTGGATTATTTTTGCCTTCAACATTTCTAGAGTTCTGTGTTTGAGTTTTGTATAATCTATAAAAGGTCTTTAAGTGATTTTTCAAAAATGTTTATGTAGCTGTAAGTAAAATGTAGGAAACAGGGAATCAACTAGGTTTCTGTTCTTAAGATACAGTTTTGAGAAACTGTTGACTGAAGAGACCTAACAAGGAAGATTTCAGTTTTCAGTATTCTTTCTTTTCTTTTCTCATACTCCTGGTGGACTATACCCCACTGTTCTTGTTCTGTGTAACTAAGCTAATATTTCTCACCTCCTTTTCTATGCTCTTAAAATGTTTTCTTTCCAGGGAAAGTAAATCTTGTGGTAATGCTGGTCTATCAACAAACAACTATGTGGGATTATTCCTTCAACCTCTTTGATTAATTGAACAACATGCTCTGCTTTGTATATTTTTTCATTGACTACAAAATTGCCTGGATGTTTATTCGGGGTCATATTAAAGCCTTCAGTTTAGAAATCTGAATTCAGGAGTGTTTACCGCTTATTGTCTTAATAAGTTTAATTTGCACCAAGTAGATTCAATTACTATTTATAGGATTATAAACAGGTTATTGTGATTTGGGACAGCTGGTTGCCAGTTGTTACCACCATGTGCACTGCCTTTCTTCTTCTCATATAATTTGAATAAAAAACGTTGTTTACACATGCGCTACTCATATACATCCTAACATTAGATAGCTTGATATAAACCCTTGGTCCTCTACTCAATTTTTTAATGTATTTTCTTCTCTAGAAGAGTCGGACCTTGTGGTTGTGGTAACTAAGGATAATAATAAAAAGGTACTGATTGTTTTTGATGATCTTTTGAAGGACTGAATGAATAAAAGTGATGTTTTACTTTAATTTTCACTGTTTTATGATGGACCAAACAGTAATGGTGACATCTGGCTTTAATCACTCCATAATAAATTGTTATGGTGTACTCTTGTAAAATAATAATGGGATCCTCGACCCTAGAGGGCAGTCCACTTTGCTTTGCATAGCTCATGTCCTATTTTCTTCTGGCTCAGTTTGTTTTTGCAATAAGATAGATTGTGGAAAGCATGAAAACAAATATTCAGTAACTGATGTCTGTATTACTGAAGATAAGATTTTTATATAGTTACATCAAACTTTACATCTCATTAACATGGCAAACAAACTGCATTTCTCTTGATCAAATCACGGCTTCTATCTCCCTCTCTTAGCAGAGGAAAGCACTATCACATGCCTGGATAGACATACTCTGATACTTTAGGGCTGAGCAGCTTTCATCTGGCTTGTTCCAAGTCTTTCTTACATCATTTGACATATATTTCGGGAAGCAGGCCTATAAGAATACCTGCCTTTGCTCAGCACTAGCTTCTCACTTAGCTGAGAGTAAGGCTCTTCACGTGTCTTCTCAGCTGCTGTCTCTCGCACTCAAACTTCAATTTAAAAACTACGTATGTTATTTTTACTTGTGGTCTATATTTAATTTTATAATCCGTTTCACATCAAAAAGATGTTAAAATCACAAAAGTAAATATCACGTTTGTGTGAATTGTTATATTTCTTCATAAAACAAGAACATTCATCTGATGAAAGCCTTGTTATCTTCTGAAGTGGTATTTTATTTTACAAAAATGTTATTCTATGCCCGCTTCAAACAGCATTTTATTCCTTTCCTTCTCAATAGGCACCTAACTAATCTATGTCAATGGGGGATGAATCTTGTTGCTCAGTTCTAGTGATTTGTAACTCTATTAAGCAAAAAGGTATGGGATGCTGGGCACTGCCATGGGGGACATGTACCAATGCCAACATCCCCCCCCCAAAAAAAACCAAGAAGCTCTTAAAGGATTGCAAGCTCTGCCTAACAGCTTCAGAACAAACTGATAATGTAGCTGCTGTAAGTCCATCCTTTTATAGTAAGGGAGTTGGGTTTGTCCATTCCTTCAAATGATTGGCTATTGTGACTCAGGAAAAAGGCTGTGTACGAAATTACAGGTTGTTGTTTATTTCCGGTGACAGACCTTCCAAACGTTTCATCCAAAAGTTTGCTTTTTGTGATCTTTGCAGATCCCAAGGATTTGCCATGAACCCATGCTAGCAGCGAACCCAAACCTCATCCCTAATAAGGAGTACAAACATGCGCAATGCTCTTTGTAAATTTGCTTTTACAATCAAAATACCTAAAAATTATCAAACAAAAAAATGGGTGTTAACACAAGTGTGAATTAAAACACATCATCCTTTTCTGAATTGAGGCTTCAGTGTCTTGTGCATACACCGTCTTACACCCTGACAGAACTGCACACTCCCGTTTACCACAATGCATTAACAATTACACTAAGCATAGTAACAGCTTTCTCCTTACAGCTGTCCAGAGCACACAAAATTAAACAAAGGCAGAATGCTGCATCAGTTGCTGACACACTGCATTTGCAGCTTTTGGTTGCTAAGCAACTGATGGTACAAGTCTCTGATTTCACACTCTATACAAATGGTGTGTAAAGCAGTCAGACAGAGCACTACTGCACCTGCAATGCCAAATTCAAAACATGCTTGAATAAAAGTATATATAAAGCATAAAATAAATATATTTTACAGTGAAAAGTGTGACAAAATAGCCCCTGCTTCTTCTTTTTTTTTTTTTTTTTACTGTTTTTTATAATACATCAAACAGTTATGATGAAAGGCTGGCCTGGACCATACCACATACAGTTGTTATGCTCTCTCTTCTGTATAGCTGTAATAGTATAGCCCATGATAATAAATAGTTCACTGTGCAAGTCTATTTTCAACCAGCTCAAAGTCTTTGTGATCAAAAGCACCCATGTTCAAGTGGGCCCCAATTTATTTGGGCGCCCACTTTCATGGGATTGCGGAGGTCATAGTATATTTTTGTGAGGTAAAATATGTTTGGGGAACCAAGTTGCTTTAAAAAAAAAAAAAAATAATATGTTTGGGGAACCAAATTGCTTTAAAAAAAAAAAAAAAATATATGTAATAAACTTCTCTCATAAAGTTGAAGTGTATACCCCTTTAAGAAAAATTCACCTGGTAGTTTAAAAATCCTGGGTTCGTGCCATTTCCAGAAGATTCCAGGGCTCTAAATAGGTGTATTCCCCTTTAAGACACCGGTTGTTAGGCGGGAAAACCTTGGCTCGCTGCGTTCTAGAATTTTCTG
>NW_017306784.1:126055-217208 GCF_000935625.1 Nanorana parkeri | reverse complement strand
CACCCGCCCTCCCTGATAGCACATGTTTGTTAAATATTAGCAAAATGTAAATCATCATGCCGCGTGCTTTTATGTGGTCACCTCTTAGGCCCTGTTCACACTGAGTGATTTATCGTGCGGTAATTACCGCACGATATCGCTCTCCAATGCATGGCAATGGAGCAATGGGTCCTGCTGTCGCGGGTTGTGCGTCGCTACAGCAGGATCCTTTTTGGAGCGGATGTTGCCGCGATTCAATGCTTTTCAATGCAAGCATTTGCGCGATATCGCGCGATTTGCGAATCGCCAAGTGTGAATGGGGCCTTATGGAGGGTGACTTTAAGTCTGGTTTTATAATTATTGATTTATTGCTTGAGTTTTATGACTAAGCAATCTACGGTTGGTTTGATGTTTTAAGCTGTTAACGGTTTGTTTAAATTCAGTTAAACAAAATTAATAAACCAATAAAAGTGCCGCGGCCATTTTTTCTTCCAAATAAATTGGGGTCTGTGTCGTTTATTTTAATATATAGTACCGCCCGCAATTCCATGTCTTTCAAGTGGAGGTAACTTTTCAAAGGTTATAATTGCCAGAATCTCTGAACAAGTTGACAGCTTTAAAAGAAAGATCTTAATTTTGTTTCTGTTTTCTATTGTGTGCATTTATCTTTGCTCTATCTTGTAGCCAGTCAGCATTACATTATATAGCTGTGTGACTGTATAAGTAGTATACAGTATGTAGCTTCCACCTATTCCACTTTTTTCACTGAGAAGTCTTTATCCATCTAATATACAGTACATGCCAGCATCTCAGGGGCGTTGTTGTACGCTGTAACATTTCTGTGTTACAACCATCTGCACTAGGAACAATAGCAAAAATTAGCCCATTTGTAGAATATTGGACCTAAATGAAAAGTAGATTTTCTGAGTTTTCTATCATAGAAAAGATGATCAATGTTTTTAATTACAATGATGACATCCATTCTAATCAGAAGAAGATCCGTGCATGGATCCCCTCCTGATCGCACTGCGTGAAAGTGGCCTAAAAGGAGAAAAAAGAGTTCTCCAAAATGTGATCAGCTAATTTGATAATTTTTACTCCCAAACAGTTAATATACCGCTACACAGAGGCAGACTGACCAGGCCAGGAGGGGGCCTGGTTGCGACCATTCCAGGATTCACAGCGTGGGTGGGTCTTGTGAGTGGGTGGGGCTTGTGTATGGGTAGAGCACAAGGGTGTCCATTAATCTGATATTGCCGGGGGAAACTTCTGGAAAAAATCTGAACTTTGGTAACATGACCAACGAGCAGGAGAATACAAACTCTGTGGCATCTGTGAATCACAATAATCTACTGAAGTTTTTTTTCTTCCAGTGTTCATTGGTGGACAATGCACGGAAAAAAATTATATCAACTCTTAAGTGCCATGGCTGAATCACTCTGCATTCTGCCTGTAAGACCTTGTGCTAAAAACTGGCAAAACTGCCATTTTTGTTTTGCTGGATTTGTTGTGGGGACACCCTGGGAGCATCAGCTGCCATTGCGATGTGCTCGGCTTCTGGTGTGTGCCTGTGCTTTTAAGGTGGGATGGGCTACCTCAAGTTACACCTGCACTCCATTTGTCCAGTGCTATATATGCTCCAAGATGGAGGCTCTCATAGATTAGAGTTAGGACCACAACATACAGAGGAGCCTTAACACGGCAGTGTGGCTTCCACATATTTTGCAAAAGTTGTGCAACTAAAACCTCTGCCTTTGATGCAAAATGCTTGAGTGTGTAAGTTGTGTTTTTGTTTTTTTTGCAGGCTAGTGGTTAAGTATATTGGGAAATTTTTAGTTTACACCTTTGGTTAATTGATGTCTGGTGCCTTATGCAGTGCACTACCAAAGATAACGCATTATTTTCTCACCCCCACCCATCATATTCTCAAATTGACCTCTTTTTGGTTAAATACAGTGATCTTTCTTGTGTTTGACTGCTATACAGTCTTTCTTGACATAGACTTCTCAAAGTTTGTATAGGCCTTGGCAATGGCGCCTTAATGACACTCTTTTACAGGTCCCCTTATCTTGCCTGATGTGCAAAAGGAACTGGGTGAGTATTTTGGGTTTAACGCAACTCAACGTGTGAGGTGATGATTGCATGGGAAGCGCATAAGGCCTACATTCGAGGAGTCCTCATTAAGCACGGCTCTATGATGAAGAAGGCGAGGAATGAACAGATCACCAACTTACTAGATGACATCCACATTTGACCATAATTGAATTTGTGATTCTCAAGGAGCATCAAGTGGCAAGTACCTGGTCAGAGCCCTTGGATCGCAATGGGCACAGACATATAGTCCAGAAATTCCTACTAGCAGGGGAGAATAAATGGTTTCCACTATGCACTTTGCCGCTGTGTTTCAGGAATACTATTTTACTTTGTATAACCTCTCCTCACCCCCTGCTGGGCAATCTCCACTGTCCCAAGATTAAATAATGTCTGCATATTTGGAAGATGCCAGCATGCCCCGCATCTCAGAAGAGTCAATAGCGGCCCTTGAGGAGCTGATTAGTGTAGACAACTTTCTTCTGGCTTTGAAGAAAACCAAACCTAGAAAAGCCCCCCGGGCCAGATGCCATTACATTGCCCTACAACAAAAGCCTAGCCCCTTTGCTTACCTTTCATTTTGTGAAAGAATTCAATATAGCATAATGTGGGTTGACTCTTTCACCTGACCTTCTAAAAGAGCTCATATAACACTAATCCCTAGGGAGGGTAAGGATCCTATGCATTGCCCTAATTACAGACCTATATCTTTATTGAATGTAGATCTGAAATTATTCACTATGATTCTTGCGTCTGGACTTGCTCCCCACATTCCATCCGTTGGGCACCTAGACCAGGTCAGTATTGTTTCCTCTAGGGAAGCTAGAGATAACACTATGAGAGTGTTGGATGTGATGCATGCTGCCTAGTTCAGAAATATCCCCTTTATTTTGCTTTCCACAGACATCAAAATAACCTTTGACCAAGTGGAATGGTTGTTTAAGCATTTGAAACTTCAACGTCTAGGCCTGGAATGTATAATGATGGCATGGATCAGGGTAATTTATCCTAACCGTTTTGCTCAGTGGTCAATGGTGCCCTATTAGTCTCCTTTGGTATCTCCATTGGTACAAGTCAGGGCTGCCCCCTGTTCCCCTTTATCTTCATCTATATGCTAGAGTTAGAGTTTACCGAGACATCCTGGAGTCTTTCCATAGGCAAATTGCCACAACAGAAACTTGCTGGATTTGTGGATAACCTATTATTTTTCATCCCAAACCCAAGTATTTCTTTACCCAACCTATTAGCAGAATTTAAACAATTTGGCTCCCTTTCTAACTTTTGCATCAACTACCAAAAATCTAAGGACCTTATTGTCTTAATTCCCCCAGCATCGTTCTCTGCCCTGCAAGTCAGTTTTCCTTTTAGGTGTTCCCATAGCATTATACAATATCTTGGTACAAATATTTCTAGGGAGTTATCGAACATTTATGTGATTCATTTTCTTCCACTACTCCAGAAGATCATGTCTGATCAATGGCACTCCGGCTCATTTTCATGGTTTGGTAGATGCAATATTTTGTATATGACAGTGCTCCCCCGTCTTCTATATTTGCTAGAGGCCCTACCTGTGCATGTTCCCTCCTCTTACCTGAATGCTGTTCAGCATACATTTATCCAATTTATATGGGTCCATAGGCTGCCTAGACTTGGAAAAATGATTTTACAAGGAGGGTGGCATCTCCTTGCCCAATGTTGCCCATTTCCAGGCAGCCTGTCATCTGGCCAGGGTCAAAAACTGGTGTTGACATGACCAAACTAAGCAATGGGTGGCACTGGAACAGGTTTGTGCCAACATTCCTTTAACCTCTTTGCCCTACTGCACTCAGAATGTCTTTTGCAAGAAGTTTTTCCCAGATGCATGGATCTCCCTGTCACGACCCCTCTTTTCCTGTTCTAGGTAACCTGTTGTTTTCTACAGAGGTGGGGAACTTCCTGGGAAATGGCCCTTTCTATAGGGTATAGGGTGTGTGACTTTACTGTGGTGGACCATTGACCGACTCTACAGCAGCTAACAAGTGATTTGCAATGGCACCTTTTATGGTTTTGGAGGCTTGTGCAACTGTCCCACTTCCTCAGGTTACTTCCCCCAGCACAAGCATTCACCCGCCCTCTCACTATCTTTGTAAGGTAATATAAACAGCAGGGGTCACTCAGACAAACTATATTAATTACCACTTTATAAATTCCTATCTGTAAAACTTACTCTCTTACTTGCAAAGGTCCTAATAGACAAATGTCTCACCCTGTCTCCGAGAAGGATTTCAGCCGTTCAGACAATTCAGAAACACTATTTGGTTGTTGAATACAACCAAATAGTGTTGATCAAATGGGTGTCCTATTTATAAAAAAACACAAGTGGTGTTTGTTATAGTTGAATCACTGCTTAAGTGCTAGTAAGGCTCAGGAACCTTCAGAATATGTGTAGCATATAATGGCTTACCTCTTTTTGTGTTGTATGTGGGCCACTGGAAGGCCACTTATCTTCTAGAGGCCATTCTAGGAGTTGCAGGGGCAAGGCAGTGACCCATTGAATGCACTACCTGTTTTTAAAGTCAGTATTAGTCGCAGCAGTAATGATTTTGCTTCTTGAATGTATCATATTCTTCTGTTGTACCTGTCTTTGTTATCAATGATTGTACAATATTCAACTTTGTATGCTTTAATGCTTAAATAAAGAATGTATTAAAAAAAGGATAAATAGTGAGTGAAATTATTTTATGTGTAATCATTCAGAAATGTATAATATAAAGCAGTACATTTAGCAGACCAAGTATTTCACACCACAGCCATTGCTGCCAAAAATCAATGTGATGTTTACAATTCAAGAACCACCACTTGTTTTCCTATACCAGAAAGCCAGAAACTGACAATGAAACACAAAATAACAGACTGTTAACAAAACATTTACCACAGCATACTATACAAGAAAACCATTCCAACAATTTCCGACATCAATATATATGCTCTGTAAGATTACTTAGCCATGCCTAACATGCCTCAATGTTTCCCCTTACTGAGGTTTAAAGTAGCATTGTTTTTTTCTTTGTCTGGTCCTTTCACTCATAGGTGATTTAGCTGTCATAGTTATGTCAGTTCTGATGATTGTATCTGTATCCTTCTGGACTAATGATTTTTGTGTTGTGCTGTTGTCTAACGTATGTGTGTCATCATATTCCTCTGGTGTCTACTGGTCTTATGATGGAATACTTTGGTGTCTGGTGATTTTGTGCTCATCCCCAAAACATCATCCATTATACTTATCTCATGGCCTTTAGTAGATTTGGGTCCGTGTCCTCTGATATCTGTATTTCTCTGATGCTTAGTGTTTGTTTATCTAATTCTCCAGACATCTAATGGTGTGTCCCCATCTCCTTGGAACATCCAGTGGCTTTCTGTCTTCTCCTAGGTTCTAGCAGACTCCTATTCATATTACCCTATTACCCTTATATACTCCCTTTTTTCTCCTCCAATCTGCCTCATGGCGAGTGTGTCTCTGAAGGTATGATGTCTTCTTTAGTGTTTGTATAGGGTTTCCATCTACCTGGAAGTATACCTGCCTAGCTGCAAAATTAAGGGAAACCCATGAACACTATTGCAGACCTACGCCACCAGAGACTTATGTCTTTTCCTAAAGTCTAGTCCAGGATGCAAGGTGTCCCAGCAACTGTCTGAAGCACTGTCATGTGTATCACAACATTTCATATACATTATTTTTCTACACAGGATAAATAACACATGTATTATACAACAAGCAGCAATTCTTTCCCCAATCAATAATTATCATCGCATGTAAGAGAGCAGGTATGTGAGGGTTTTT
Organism: Nanorana parkeri; assembly: GCF_000935625.1. NCBI lineage: Eukaryota > Metazoa > Chordata > Amphibia > Anura > Dicroglossidae > Nanorana > Nanorana parkeri. The sequence continues at coordinate 211,318 of NW_017306784.1, read as the reverse complement.
GCCCTTAGTATACAAAAGTTTGAGGTTTGTGTTTAGGGATGGGTGGTTGTAGGGCGTGAATGCAGGCAATGAGAGAAGCCTTTTTTTACAGGTTTGAATTTAGTGACCAGGGATACAGTACTTGCAGATGATGCCCTTGCTTGAACTAGCCTAACTGTCAGTTATGTCAGCATGTCATGGGTGTCAAACTTCTAGCTTATACCCTGCTTAGACTTCAGAATCTATGCTGTTTATCAGTAGGGCCTTCACTTGCTTTTTTCTATGTCACGACCCAGAGCTCCTAGCACTATTATAGATCGGATAAGAACTTAGGGGGTTATTCACAAAGGAGTAGAAGGATCCAACCATAGCTTCGGCTGATTCTTCAGCTCTCTATGGTCCCCGGAGCCCTTCGGTTCTATTCGCTATAGCCCTACAGCAGCCAAAGGCGCGCGAGCGGCTCAGCCGAGCCGAAGGCATATGCTTCGGCTCGACTGAGCCAAAGTGATACCAGAAGCGGGGTGAATGGCCGGCCGAAGGCCAGCCGTAAGCTCCACAAATGACAGCTGGGCGGAGCCAGACATGATCTCACGGCTGGCTCTGCCCAGTTGTAATGACAGATCACCTTGGGACCCTTATCTGTCATGAAACAATACCAACTGGGTGTAGCCAACCATGACATCACAGCAGGCTCCACCCAGATGTTATTCATTGGCCGGGACCTGCTAGAAGATTCAAGCAGGTGCCGGCCAATAGGAAACAGTTTGGCGGAGCTAGATATCACAGCTATCTCCGCCCAATTGTTTTTATTTTGTAATTTTACTATTCATTTACATTTTAAAAATATTTTTTCAACCTTTTTTTAAACTATTATTCTTTTAATTGATCTTCTATTCTGCTCTGTACCACGGAGGTACCAAGCAGAGTAGCCGAGCCGATTGCCGCTTGGCGGCATTCGGCTATTCACTCACTGCCGTTCGTGAGGGAATAGGGGCGAAAGGCAGCGAGTGAGCTTCCAGAGCTTCGGCTCAGCTGTACATCGGCTGCACTTCGGTCAGCCAAACATGCCCTGCATGTTCGGCTGAGCTGAAGTGCAGAAGGATTTCGACTCAGCCGAACAAGCAGAGCATGTTCAGCTGACTGAAGTGCAGCCGAAGGCAGCCGATGTATGGCTGATTTCAGCCAATGTACAGCTGAAATCAGCCGTACAAGCCAGAAGTGATTAGCCGAACAGCGTTCGGCTCACTTCACTTTGGCTGGGTTAATCGCTCGGCGAGGAGCGAGCTTGGAGCAAACACTCTTGGGGAGTCTTCTTCCTAGCAGAATCTTGACAACACAAGCTATGACACAACAACGCAGCTAACCGCAAGGATAACTTGTCTACTCCACTAGCTGTCGCGGCATGTGTACTGGATGATTAAACTTCTTATACTACGATTTTGTGAACTGTTAAACTTAGCGTTTACTGCAGGGGTCTCAAACTTAATTCCCTCGGAGGCCACTCGACAAATGTATTTCTCCCATGGGGGCTGCTTCCAAATATCATACTTCGAAATTAAAGTTAACTATATCCAGTATGGTACTATGTACACCAATACACACACAATAAGGCCCTATTCACACCTGTAAGTTTAGGTGTATTTAGGGATTCCTGCATCAGGAATCCCTAAAAAGTCTACACATTCTTAATTTACAGCTGCCGCCCTGTCTAAACGTTTAGCTACTTCTTATATCACAGATGTTTATATGGGGTCCATTATCAATACCTCAACATTTTTTTTACAGAAATTAATACTTATACTAATGGTCTATAGTTAATCCCTTATTTTATCCTAATCCTCTCCAATTTACTCCCCTTCTGTTTTTTTTATTATTTCTTCTTTTCTATTATTTTTTTTTTTTTAGATTTCTTTAGTGTTCCTCCAGTAACCGAATTATGTCTGTGAACCATACTCTTCTGGGCACCTAGTCCGGACCACCAGAATCTCTGGCATTCCCTCCTGCTCTTCTATGGTAACTTCTCAGTAGAGAGGAGATGTCTGAGGCATGTGCTATTTGTTTCGGAAACATTCGTTTTTCTTCATTGTCAAAAACTTACTTTTTTTCTTAAAATTTAGTGAATGAATAGAGGTTAAATTCCCCCCTGCTCATTCAAAAAGGGGGTGGCAGCGGCATCTGGGTGCCCCTTAGTTAAAGGGGTACCCAATGCAAATAAGCCACCCTGCCTGCAGACCCCCACAACCACCGGGTCTTAGTTGTGGGGAAGAGGCCCTTGACACCCTCCCAATGCCAAGGGCATGTGGCCTGGTGTGGCGCAAGGAGAGGGGGGCGCTCGATCGTCCCTCCCTTTCCTGCCCTGCCATGTCTGTGCTCGAATCAAGGATCTGGCAGGAATTTTAGGGGGACCCCCCATTTTTTGGGCGTGGGGCTCTCCCTTAAAATTCCTACCAGACCTAAAAGGCCTGGTATGACTTTTGAGGGGAATCCCACGCACTTTTTTTATTTTTACCTTGGGGTTGGGTCCCTCCTAATATTCCTACCAGACCTAAAGGGTCTGGTATCAATTAGGGCGAACCTCACAAATTCTTTTTTTTTCTGCAAAGTTTAAAAAAAAGGAATTTTTTAAACTTTTGTCCAATGTAACTTTGCTGCAATAAAAATTAATTCGTAATGAAAATTTGTACATACTACCGCTAATGAAAATTTGGAATTCATCTACATCCAAATACCGAAACGAATTGACTTTCGGGCCCAAATTCCGAAAAACGAAATAACGAAAAATCCAAATGAAAAACAATTTTTTTGCCAGTACATGTATAATGTCCATTAACTAACAAAACAAATGAGGATTCCTGGAGTGGGAGGAGTTATATGAGGCATCTCAAATCTTTGGCCAGTGTTCAATCACCTGTTGATACCTGCATATTACCCAGGTGTGTCTGAATTTGTCTGTGTCCTATACTGTACTCCAAGAAACGGATTTTAGAGGAAAGGCAAAAATCCTGCGATTTCATTTATAAATAACTTTGCATTACTTTGTACCAGAATCTTAATTTTAGCATAATTTTTAAATAGGATTTTAAAAAAATTATACTTTTTATCTACAGAAGCAATATTTTTTTTTAAATTAATACTGTTAAGAATACAAAATTGCTCTTCTTAGTTTTGTTACAATTTTTGTCTTTACGGTAGATCTACAGTTTTGTATATATTAATTTTTTTGTTTTACTCGAATAACATCTTAAATCACTTAGTGTAAGAATATAACTTTATAAAAGCTGGCACTGTTTCAGTTTGGCAACCTACAATATTTATTATAATTTACAAACTAATTACTTTTATTATGTCCAGGACATTACAGGCTTTATAATGGCTTCAGAGTACCAATAATAATGACATGAATGTAATAATTATGTAATAATTGTCTGCAGTACAGCTATTAAAATGATTAATACTCAATAATTATTAGCATGGCTGAATAGGGAAGGTCTCTGCTGGCATTTGAATGGGAACCATCCCTCTGCCCTATGTCTTAGTCTGAGGCCCACCTGTAGAGCAAAAATATGCTATATTAAAATATGATATATTGCATTACATCATTACATTAGTATTCATATACAGTACAGTATATGGAGACATATTTGAATACAGATTGTTAAATATCAACATGAACATGGAACTGTTTAAACAAAATGTTTTGTATACATATTTTTGTCCTAGTAATTGTTTTTTTTCTCTCTAGAGATATATATAGATATCTATATATATATTTTTTTTTGTATTCATGTGGATGTTCACATTCATAAACAAATCCAAGTAAAATGCCCATGTACTCCATTTTACAAATTTTAAGGTAAAACGCTAGAATTTGCTATTAGTGTATTGCCCAGGAAAGCGTCTTATGTTTTGGGTTTTGGCTTTCTCTGACTTCATAGCCATCTCCCTGTCTGGTAAGCATGCCTTTACTGGCTTCTGAAGCAGTCATATGGGATAGTTTAATATCAGCTGGTGGAACCATAAGAATAGGGAAAAACATGCCCATGTAAGAAAATTAGATTAATTTACGGAGAAGACTGGGTCATGAAGTACTAGATAAAAGAAAAAAAAAGATTATTAAGTAGGCTGGACATGATGGAGAAATGGTTAAGGCAGAAAACCAAACTGGACAAATGGGTAGCACAAGGAGCCTTCCCCACCCCTAAAGCTGACCATACACCTATAGGTTTATTGCAGATTTTCTAGTCAGTTGGAAAAAAAGCAACAGTTTCCTCCATCTACAATAAACTGTATAGATAGAGGAATCTACCTTCTGGGCCAAGCTTTAGAATCTTGCTAGTCGGCCCCACTGAACAATACCTGACCAATCTGATTTGATGCAGGCATTGTTTAGGTATTTTGAGAGCCTGCGGGGCCGACTAGCAAGATACTGAAGCTTGGCCCAGTGGGAGATTCCTCCATCCACTCAGTTTAGCGTGGATGGAGGAATCTGTTGCACTTTTTCCATCTGACCATAGAAAATTTGCAGAAAATCTATGGCCAGCTTAAGTTAGAATCTGCCATACCCTGATTCCCATTTCCTTCAGTCCTTATTGATTTTATCCAACAATCTAGCTCTGTATTAGCCAAAACCTACTGTTTTTATAATACAAGTTTCAGACATTTGTTTAGTATAACCTGCTCATTTTAAAAGATCAATTTGGATTACTGCCCATGATTTAGCACCTGTGTATCTTCCATAAAGTTCTCTACACCCACCTTCTTTCAAGTACATTTTATTATCTGCTTCTTTCAAACTCCTCACTTCTGCTTGTGACAAGGTCCAACATTTATTTCTAACTTTAAAATTGGTTTTGAGAGTCCCTACTGCTGGACTTTGTTGTCCTTAACAGAAGGTTTTAAATATATATTGCAGGACAATTTATTATCTACTGCTAATAGTCAATTGTGCTTTAATATGTACACTATTATGATTCTCAGCATTGTGTTGGCTTCTTCTCACCACAACCTCATCATACAAGCTTCTTTTTTTTAGCTATATACCACTATTTTTACATTATACTGTCATATGCTGCTTTAGTTTCTTTTTCTACACGTGGCTTCTATAATAAATATATGAGAGATGAGTAAACTGCTGAAAAGCTTGATCAGCTGTGGTTCAGTTGAAGTTTTTAAAAATTCCACTTCGAAATTTGATCTCTGAACCAAAACTAGCTACTGGTAGTCCTGCCTGACAAGATGGCAGGGCCAAAAAACAGCCTTAGTCACTTGATATGAAAAATTCTACCAGGGTAAAATGGTGAAACCCAGTATCACTGGCAGTCAAGCCAAGGGTGCTCAGGCAATAACAGAAAAAGATATAAGGAAGAAACAGCCTTAAAATAAGATTTTATATGTGGAGCTTAACAGGGATATTCTTGTATATCGATGTATAGAATGAAATAAATTGTTACTGTACAGGGACCGAAGAAGAGAATTATTACAAAACTGATAGCAAAGCCAAACAAAGACAAGTAACAACAGTTAAATAATAAACCAACAAACAAACAAACAGTAAGTGTATTTGTTTCCATTGATGCATAGTTCTAATTTTTTTTCTCATTTGTATACCAGTGAAAAGCTAACATATTTTTGTAAATCAGATTATTGAAAGTTTTTATACGTGTTACAGAAACAAAGTGCATCAAAAATGCAAGCAACTAGGTAATTTAAACAAAAGCAGAAATAAAGACAAACTTAAAAAAAAAAGAAAACACAATAGCAGGTCAATGAACCGATATTAGAGACCCCAGCATACGACCACTGCCATGCCATTCATCCACTGTTTATCCAAATACAAAAACATAAGATGACTGGTCAAAGTGTGCAAGACAGCAATGAAGTCAGCATAGTAAACATGTGTAGCTTCTCCATGTATTTTACACCTTATCGCCATTTAAAGAAAAAATAAATAATACTACAGATTGTTATGCAGCCACAAGGGGACTAACCGTATACATAGAATTAGAAAACGTACCACCCTTACCTGCTAGCCAGGTTGCAGGTGTCATGTCATCTCAACCACCTTTCCCACAAGTTGTAGTATTTATAAAGGTTACCTCTATGTTGTAAAGTATCAAGCGGTCCATTTCCTCCTCCCACATAGTCACTGACGGGATCGTGGGAGATATCCACTAAAGTGCAATAAGTCTACGTGCTGCAAAGAGAGTCCTGGATACAGCAGTCAGAGTCATATCATCCCGTAGATCAGAGTCAAGAATGCCAAGTAGGCAAGTCTTAGGAGAGCAAGGGAACTGGACCAAAAACACAGAACCTATAACTCGTCCGCCCAGTAATGATCCAATTTGGGATAACGCCATAGGAGATGTATAAGAGAGCCAGGCTCAATACAACACTTGGGGCACTTAGATTCATTCCTAAGTCCAATTTTAAAGATAATTTCTGGAGACCTATATATCCTATGAAGAATGGAGAGCAGGATCAATCTATGAGAGGTCGAAAGAGATGACGTTTCTACACCACGTAGAGCCATCTCTCACTCCTCTCTCACTGAGCACACCCAACTCCAATTCCCACCCCCTCCTACAGGTAAGAGGATACTTCGGTAAAAATTCAGGCAGCAAATATGCATACACTTTTGAGATAACCAGAGGTATAAACATGAGCCAGTGTAGTAATTCCCGCCTTCTTCCAGAAAGCAAATCCGTTAAGTTTGTATGCCTCAGGGAGTCCACAGTTATGCCAAAGAGGAGTGAAAACAGTGTAGTCCGATACACTGAGCAAGGACCTGATGGATACCCAGAACCTAGCTTGCATCCTCAGTGTTGGCTAGGAAGAGTGTGCAAGTAGCTGTGTTTCCAATAATGAAAGGGTTTTCCTACCATAAAACATACTGGATACTAACTGGGCATTAAGGGGAAGATCATCTATCTCAGACCACCCCAGTTAATCTTGCAGTTGGGACACTAGAAAATAAATCCCCGGGTTGGGAAGGGACAGTCCCCTTGATCCTTTAGGTACTATAGTGTCTCAAGTTTAAGACGTAGAGGTTTATTCCTCCATTTGAGCTCCCTAAATATACAATTCAATTCTAAAAACCCTCTGCGGAATCCAACATGGGGAGTTATGGAGAAAGTAAAGTACTTGTGGCATCCAGATCATCTTGATAAGATTGATTCTACCAACCACGGATAGGGGAAGTTTACTCAAAATTTTTCATTGAGCAGTAAATCTAGGCAACGGGGAAAATATTATGTTCTAGAAAATTAGCAGGGTTGGCAGTAATATCAATTCCCAAGTATGTAAAAGGGGGAAACCACTTGTATATGGGAAGCCTCAATAGGCAGTGGGTCTTGCAGAGGATCAGAGTGGATTTATTCCAGTAAAAATGAAGACCTGAGAAATACCCTAAAGTGACTAATAGAGCCAAGAACGCAGTGAGGGTGGGCTGGGTATCCGCCACTGGGTATGCGTATACAGTGAGATTTTCTCCTCATGACAACTGCAAACAAACCCTCTAATATCAGAGGATGTATGTACTAACACAGCCAGTGGTTCAATAGCCAGGGCAAAAAGCAGGGGCAACAAAGGGTACCCCTGCCCAGTACCCCATTGCAGTGGGAAAGAGGTGGAGAGAGCATTATTCACCCAGAGTTGAGCATAGAGTAATTTGACTCACGAATATATATGGAGGGCCAAAACCAAAATTAGAGAGTACAACCCACAGATACACCCACTCCACACTATCGAATGCTTGGCAATGTCAAGTGAAAGCAGTGCCCTACTCCCCGAATCATCAGCAGGAGCATGGAGCTAGCAGAATGGGAGGACTTGTGGGATATTACAGCCGGTATCAGCCTTTCAGGGTGGCCCAAGCATATTTTTCAAGCTTTGCAGCCACATCCTTAGAGCGGTCTTACACTTACAAGGGGATTGTAGGGAAGCAGGAGACACGCCACCATCTTGTGGGTCCGGTCTGGCAGTGGTGGCCGCATCTTTGTTTTTAGTCATCCCGGCACGATGGAGTTCCTCAACCAGCCAATATATACACCAGCAGGTGCAGGTAAGTCCAGAAGGGGAAATGATAGTGTTCAGAAGAGGGTAAAATGGAGGATGTTCAGGATATAATCAGGATATCGTGCTGGAGCTCTCTCAGCCGTATCTACTCACATGTGCCTCCAGGCCACGCCCCAAAAAGTTTACATATTTTCAACAAAACAACATGTATAATTCAAAACAGAATAGATTTCTGAACATCATTCCAATAAGAATGTGAAGGATCTGGGGTATCCCTGGACATTGCAAAGAGAACCATAATGTGGCAAATGGTTGTGGTCACTTCTCTGACAGTAAGGGGCCTAAAGGGGCATAGTTATCTAGAATCTGCATCTACTTGCTGCATGCTCAGCACACACATGCCACATTCCTTGTATCCAAAAAATATTATTTAATTACTGTGCATGAGTGAAAGTCTCTCAGGCACATTTAACCCTTTCAATGCTGCCATGTATGTCATACGTCAGCAGCGGTGGGCCCCTGTATGCAGACTATTGCAGCCAGGAGTGTGTCTGCACATGTAAAGCCGACTATTGGATTTTCACTGGAAGTGAGTTCAGACGGCCGTATATAGCTTTTATACTCTAGCTCAGCTGCCTACAATTTTCAATATGCCCCCCACTGCCTATCTCATAAAAAAAAAGAAAATTAGTAATAGAGAATTTTTCCTTAACACGTATTGCAGATACAATATAACTCAAATACAAATACATGTGGAATTAAAAGGAAGCTATGTACAGAATTTGCTTTCTTTCCACAGAGGAAATATACATTATCTGGTAAGAAAAAAATATATTTTTTAAGTGAAGATTAACCACTTGCTGACCGGGGTATTTACACCCCTTTCCTGTCCAGGCCATTTTTCAGTATTCAGCGCAGAGGTACTTTGGCTGATGTTTATTCCGCCATGCAACGCTGTACTGAAATTAATTTTATACAATTTTTTGGGGACAGATAGAGCTTTCCTTTGGTGGTATCTAATCACCACTGCGGTGTTTATTTTTTACTATATATCAAAAAAAGTACAGAATATAAAAAAAAAATGGTTTTCCCTTTATTATTTTAGGAAACAATAATTTTTACCCAATTTTTTTGTAAAATATAAAAGGCGGGGGCACGTCGGGTAAATAGACCCCAACCATGTCATGCCTTAAAATTGCGCGCGCCCGCGAAATCGCAAAAAAACACCATAGCCAAAATTGGCCATAGGCGACGCTTTGAAAGATTTTACCACTCATCAGTTTAGTGTTATCAGTGATTGATGGCCCGAGAATTATTGCTCTCATTGCGAGGTTTTGTGGCGATATGTAACACGTGCAGCATCATTGAAGCAATCGTCGTTTTTGCGTGTAGGCGCATCTAACGCATTTATGTGGGTGTGGGGGACTTTAAAAAAATGTTGTGGGCTTTTTGTTTTGTGTGTGTACATTTTTATTTATTTTGTGAGCAATTTTTTTTCTTTACTTTTTTTACACTTATCTTTATTGTTATCACCTAGGTTGCTAAGAAGTCCCCTATGTGATAACAAATTACAGTTACAGGTCCCCTTTATGGAATCAGAGGTCTCTAAGACCTCTAATGTCACCTAGGGACCCCCAGAGAAACTGATGGAGCACAGATCTGCTTCATCAGCTTCTCTCCGGTTTCTGTACCGGAGAGTGACAGGGGAATACGGAAGTGATGTAACATACATCACTTCCTGCATTCAGAGACCGGGAGGAGAGCGGAGGGAGATCGGGTACTGATCTCTCTCCATTCTCAGTGCACAGAGCCACATCGTCCGGGATGGATGGAGGCCCGGTATTGCGGGGACGTCGGCGGGGACAGCGACGCCGAACAGATGTAAGGAGGAGGGGGCGCACCCTCACTTGCATCATACAAGCGATCGGGCGTCTTTACAGACGCTGGACCGCTTGTATGTAAATCGCTGGCCGTTTAAAATCCAGACGGATTCCCGCTCGTGCACGCCGGGGGGCGCGGGCATGATGCCCACCCGCATCCAGGAGACTCCCATCCATACATCTTTCAACGTTTGGCGGACGGGAGGTGGTTAAACAATCTAAGATTTCAATAGCGAGCCATCAGTAGTAGAGTATTGTACCATATTAGCCATTGATTAGTGCAGAACATTTGAAGTTTAAGGGGTTCTATTTATAAACAATTTGCATGGATGTTTGCCCTGTGAATGTCTGTGAACATTAATTGTGTGCAAATATATGCAAAAGCAAACATTTATAAGTTTTTTTTCTTTGCAAGTGCAATGTCATTTCTAATGTTTTGGTGTAATATTGTATTATGGCCCCTAGATGGAGCTATAGGAGCACAAGAAATAAGTACTAATTTTCTATGCTCCTTTGCACCATCTAGTGGCCATGTAACCACTGCACCTAACTCTATATTACAAACCTTAACAACAACCTTTACCACTCACATAGGTCAAGAATAATTAAATTATTAGTGTAGAGCCCCCCCCCCCTTCCTCGGTCAGCGATATCCCAGCACAGGATAACACTACTGGTGGCTCTGAAGGGATGATCTACAGTAAAATGAAATAACGGGTCTCCCTGTATGTGTTAAGCCTGACAAAAGGGATCGAGACAATCACCTAAACACCCAAACTCCAAACTTTCTGCACAAATAGGAAACTAGGGATGCACCGATACCGTTTTTTCAGTATCGAGTACCGATATTTATCTTTCGGTACCTGCCGATACCGAGTACCGATACTGGTACTTCTGCTTGCATGGAGCCGTGTAATTACCCACCGCCTGGCTTCCTGACTTGCCGGGAAGCCGGCTCCTTGCTGTTTGGCTCACTCAATGCTGATTCGCTCCAATGCTGATTCGCTCCAATGCTGATTCTCTCCATCGTCCTTTGCTGCACTGCCGGCCAGAGGAAATCTCCCTCTCACCAGAAGTTCCAGTATCGGGGGTACTGGAACCAGAGCATTTGAGTGAATACTCAGTATAAGCACCGATACCGATACTAGTATCGGGACATCTCTATAGGAAACAATGAAATGTTACCATTGTCCTGCTCAAAATCTTTTGTTTTATTTGTAATATAAGAAACAGCTCCCATTTTTCTAATTAAGCAACCCAGCTTAAGTATTTCTTCCAAGCCCAAAAACATGTAATCCTCTAACAAACAAATATCCTACCCTGACCTTGTACTCTACATTTGTGCAGCAGATCTCAACAACCATTAGTGACTTGACAGCTGCTGTTAGACTAGTAAACAGAAGACCATCATTTTACAAGATCGTCTGGATGTAAGAGTCTTGCCAATTTGAGGCCAGCAACTTGTTTCCTCCTAGAGCAGTAAGTGTTTATTTGTTAAACATAGAATCCCTTGAGGAAAAGTACGCTCACTCAGTTATTATAATACCCCTTATGACTGGAGATGGAACACAGCTGCGAAGATCACATTCACAAGTAAAAAAAAACTTTACTTCACAATTATGGCAGTCTCTATTGTTACATAGTTACATAGTATTTGAGGTTGAAAAAAGACATTAGTCTATCAAGTCCAACCTATTAAATTGTAATAAAGTTGTCTCAGCGATAATGTTCAGCATCACATCACATGAGTAATAATCACTTATACTGAAAGAGCATATAACTGCTGAGGTAAATTGCAATGGTCACTTCATAACAAAAGGCTAAAGTCAATAGTTTGAGCATGTGGCAGCAGTGCTAGGTTTGTAATATTAGCTTTACATCACAAGGTTAAGAGACATTTGATTTAACTGAGCATGAAACCTCTGTGGTAACTGCAATGTTCACTTCACATCACAAGGTTAGAGTCAGTATTTTGAATGAGCATGTAGCAGCAGTGCTAAGGTTGTAATGTTAGCCTCACATCACAAGTTCAAAGTCAGTAGGGTTGCATGAACATAATCAGCTGTGGTAATTAATACTTGCTGTTAGTTGTATACAAGCTTGGTCTGGCTTTTATGGAGATCCCTCCGTGCAGTGGCTGCTTGCTGGCTGTAGTGGCTGGAGGGCAATGGGTATAGCAGGCTGTAGAGGCTGGAGAGCAATAAACTGCACTCAGACTTGGTGCACGGGCATAGGTCTCTCATGAGTTAACATAACTGTGGACTGTCCTCTTCATCTGAGGCCACCAGAAGTGGCGGCGGATCAATTGAAGAGTCCTTTGGATCCCAGGGTGTCCTACCAAGAGGGCATCATGGGAACTCTTGAGAATTTGACACTGAAGAGAGGGTGGTACATGTAACCTTTTATCCTTGTATTAGAACCCTTCTGTGTCCTCCTGTAAGTGGGGAGGACATGGTCCTGTTTCAAGGTCTTCTTTTATCTGTTCCTTTAAAGAGAAAGTTGCATTGATGATCTTTTGGGGAGGAACAATGCAGGTAGATGGAGGCAAAAAATGGGGTGGTTCATCTTTTCTGGACAGAGAGTAGATTACAATGGGTATTGTGGAACACTCCAAGAGATGCCTACAGTTTTCCATGGTGGCTTTGATGGCTAGTAACTCCTTCTACCCAATGGAATAATTAATTTTGGCTATTGTTAGTGAACAAGAATAAAAAACTACTGGGTATAGTAGGAGTAACGCAGATTCCTTCTGAGAGAGCACAACACCAATGGCTAGGTGGGAAGCATCAACCTCAAGCGTGTACTGTAACTGAGGGTCAGGTAGTCTGAGGATAGGTGCTTTGGTGAAGCGTTCTTTCAGTTCTTCAAAAGCTTGCTGGGCATCGGGGTTCCATAAGAATTGTGAGGTGGATCTTGTTAATGGAGTCAGGGGTTTTGCTATGAATGAGAAATGTATTTTGAATTTGCAGTGGAAGTTTGGGAATCCCAAAAAAGCATTGTACTGCCTTCTTTGTGTGCGGAGTAGGCCACTGTAGGATACAATCTATTTTACTTTGATCCATCTGGATTCCATTTTGTGACATGATGTATCCCAGAAATGAGATAGAGGAGGCCTCAAAAGTGCATTTCTCTAATTTAGCAAAGAGATTATGTACTTTTAATCTAGCAAGAACCCACCTGACATGTTTGCAATGTTCGCTTAAGTTTTTGGAGTATATAAGGATGTCGTCCAGGTAGATCACAATGCACTCGTCCAATAAATTACGGAAAACATAGATGATGAAATATTGGAACGTTGCTGGAGCATTGCAAAGCCTAAACGGCATCACCAGATACTCGTAAAGTCCATATCTGGTCCGAAAAGCGGTCTTCCATTCATCGCCTGTTCTGATAGGCATGATGTTATACTAACCTTCAGATCCAATTTTGTAAAAATCTTCTGTTCAGACTCTAACAGTTCAGGGGACAGTGGCAGCGGGTACCCGTTCTTTATGGTGACTCGGTTTAATTCTCTGTAGTCTATGATAGGACGGAAAGACTTGTCCTTGTTTGGAACAAAGAACATGCCCGCTGCAGCTGGAGAAAAGGAGGGTCTAATAAACCCCTTTTTTACGTTTTCTTCGAGGTACTGTTTGAGGTGATCTATTTCTGATTCTGAAAGGAGGCAGATTCTCTCAAAGGGGATTTTGCAGTTAGGTAACAGGTCTATTGGGCAATCATAAGGCCTATCAGGGGGGAGGGACTCTGCATTCTTTTTACTGAAAACATCTGAGAAGTCATGATAAGAGGTCGGTATTTCTGGTTCCAGTAGTGGTGAGGATGAGCTATTTATGTTTAATATGGGAGGGGAGATACAACAAGTGTCTTGACAGAATTGGGAATTGAATGCTAATGTGAAGGTCTCCTAGAGGAACGTGGGATGGTGTAGTTGTAACCAGGGCAATCCCAGAATAACGGGAAAATTTCCAATCAGTGGCTCCCATTCTGTAGCTGGGTGGGGTTCTGTGTACATAGCTACTTATTATGCATAGTCTTCATATTCTGACAAGGGAGAAGCTCATTGATCAGAGCTCTGAGTTGAGTAGTGTTCAGCTGTGTTGTATGGAGGAGATCTCTGTGCGGGGTGACAGTGAAATGTAACTGCAAATAAAAAGAAAAACTTGCGATCTACAATGTGTGAGTGTGACAGCAAATAACCCTCATGTATATGCATCAAGAAATGTCTTACAAGATAATACAAAAAAACACAACTAACGTGTTAAAAAAAATATCTCTCTCCATTATAAAAGTGATACAAATATTTTATAGAGCACAAAATGCTGCATGCACAAAATGTTATACTCGCTATCAGTGTAGGATTCACTTCAAATGAGGGTCACTTGGTGCTCTGCTACTTGGGGGGGGTCTGGAAAGGCAGAAGAGGGCCTGGCCCAGTAACTGCAGAGGCACCGACATTGCCTCCTGGGACTACAGCTCCCAGCAGGCCAATGCTCCGCAGCAGGGGGGTGAGGTTTCTAGTTACGCCTCTGTCCATACCGCTTTCAGTTTTGGGACTCTCTACATCTGCGTCATTTTCTTCATTCTCTTCCGCTTGCGTCTGTTTTCAGTAAGACATTGAGGTCGTTCGAAAGATTATGCCTGGATTTCGTAATGCTACACCATTCCCTCTCTTTGATTTACCATTTGCTTCTTGCCACGGCAGGTGATTATCGCCCCTCATACTTGTGCCAATGGGAATCTGATCCAGAGAGGACTTTTTCTCTGGAGGATGTGCTATGAATATATCTCTTTACCTTTAAGACCTCAGTCTGCTCCAGATTCCAAGAACTTAATTACAAAGTCCTCTCCCACTGGTATAGGACTCCTGTGAAGATTTATCGTATAACTCTGTTTGTCGCAGACCAGTGCTGGAGGTGCAGATCAGACAAAGGTACTCTCCTTTATATTTTTTGGTCCTGCCCTAAAATATGGGATATTTGGGACTAAGTTCTTGAGCTCTCCCAACAATTCACAGACTTTTCTCTTCTGTTTGATCCGGCCTTTTTTTTTGGACATCAATTTTGCGGCATCTTGTTAATGCAGCAAAATCCTGTATCCCAGCCTGCTGGAGACGTGAATATCTGCCTTCTATGGCTGTGCGGTTGTGCAAAGTCGAGGAAATCCATCATTTTGAAAGCATGATTTACTACCGAATGGATGCCTTCAACAAAACCTGGTTTTATTGGCACTCTTTCCTCTTCTCAGATGAGGGTAAGGACCTATTGGGGGATCCTAATGGCTGTTAATGAGTACCTTTTGGATTTAGTAGCCTCCTATCTGTTTCCTCTATCGTACATCTGGTTTATCATGGTTGCTTTCATGACCTGCATAGGGAGTTAGGCGTTTTTATACGTTTTGTTTTCCTTCTCTTCTTTCCTTTTCACCCTTGCCTGTACTGTTACTTTCTCTTACTGTTTTTCTTACCTATGTTGCTTTGGCTAATTAAACTATTACATTTTTTTTCCCCCTGGTGGGATGCCACTGTGTTTGGTCATGTGAATTACCCCCTATGACTGCCATGGTTAATGTAAACCAATACTTCATATGGCAGCTGTCAGAAAGAAAATAGCAATTTGTAGTCACATGTATATTAGTCTCCTACAAGTTCTAATAACAATATTCCCTTTCTGTATATAAATAATTTGATCCAAAATGTAATGATGTAACAATGGGTTTAATGTATGAATTCTAAATGTATGAATTCTCAGAAAATAATTGTAATTCACCCATCCTCCTTTTCCAAATAAATGTTTTCTATGAAACCCTTCCAGGGGAGGAGGTTTGTGCCAAGACATGCCCCTGGCCAAATTAATTGGGATTCCCAATTGGCTACATTAGCATAGCTTGGCATAAACCTATTATCTACTGCTGTACCAATAAGTTGCAGATAGCAAATTTGATCCAAACTAAAATAGTTTTGAGTAAGGCTGAATGAAATACTCTCTATATCATAGCTAGAATAAGCTATGTCTTCTTTTTTGTAAACATATTGTGAATATTACCCAATGCGCAATACTACTGGGCGTCCTCTTTCCCTGACTGCTATAATTTTTTGCCACTGCAATCTTTGCACAATTTATTTTACAGTTTTGGCATCTTACAGTTTGGAAGAGTAAGAGCTGAGTGGCATAATGAAATATCACCACAATTTATATTTAGAAAAGGAGCCAGTCTGAGTTATAAAACTGCACCCGCAGCAAAATCCCAGAAGAAAGTTTATCAACAGTAACAGGTTGGGGGCTTTGTAAAATACCAACTTTGCTTGGTGTGCAAATGTATTAAAGAAGTTCACTTAGAAAATGAAATTATCTTTTAAATGGTGAGATGAAAGCGATTATGTGCTGTATTTAATGTCCCTGGGATAAACAGTGTATAGTTTGCACAAGGAGAGTGTTCAAAGTCCTTATATATAATATGATTAAGGGAAAGGCTAAACATCCGTTATACTAACATAGTGGACATTACAATTTGGGGGTGATCAAAAGGGTAGGACTGAATCATAGGACAGAGCATTATATTGATGTTATGTTTTAGGTGAAGACCTGATGTATTTATTCTTTTAACACTCCTGCTCCCTAGGGACATAAGGTTAAACTATTTGCTTGTATGAAAAATCGTTACTATTATTTGGTTAGTTTACCCTCTAGTCTCATTATTATTGTGAGCTTGAGATTTTAGAATCATTATTGCATATGTTTTCTAATGCATATTTTTTTTACATTTTTGTGTATATTTTTCTGTGCAAACATTTTTTATTTAGATATATTTTTGTGATCAAATATATCTGGTTAATTTCTAATAGGCTAGGGAATTTCATTCAAAGTGCATGGAGAGTTGGGCACTGCCTAGGGGACCTGGACCGATCGAAAAATAAATAAATAAATAAATAAATAAAGTACTCTTCCACGGGAGATGCCTCTAAGCGGTATGCAGTGTAATGGAACAATACGATTCTCCCAGACCAATAGCAACACTGTATTTTGGCATCATATACTATATTTAGTATATGTTAAAAAAAAATTAAAACCATTGCTTGAAATAAATACAGCATCAGCAGCACCCTAATCTGATTTCTTAGTTGAAAAAAAAAGGTACCTTTTTTAGGTAGCTTTGAATGCATCAATGTTTTTTTCTTCTTCATAGGTTACAGGCCTGAATTGACCTATGGGAATAGCAGCTACATACAAATTGGCCAGTGGCAAAACAGAGTATTGGCTTTGGTAAATGTAGTAGCTGTTTAGGTTAAAAATGCATGAGGAAACACATAACCCTGCATTAAAGAGTTTGTTAGGAGCAGCATGTCAGTGAGACAAGTCGGCAGCAAAAAACACATCCTCATCATTCCTCAAGGGCATGTAGCTGCCACTTTCTTTTACAGTGCTGTTAAAGCCCCATTTTTTGCATGATCCTCCTTAAGAGCATATAGAAGCCACTTTACTTCAGAGTGGTGCTAATGGATGCCTTTTCTCCCCTAAAAGACACAGAGCAGCCTTTTTATTTTGAGGACTGCTAATGCACTTTTTTACTTGTCCTCTTCAAGGGCACATAGCAGCCATTTTTTCAGAAGGACTTATAATATAGGCGGAAATAAAGAGTGTAGCAAAAAAAATAAAAGGCCACTCACTCTTCCACAAAGCAGGGAAAAGGCTAGGCAGTAGGAAGAGGGGGGGATTATAACACTGGAGGGCAAGAGCAGGCAGCAGCAAAACGTAAGCATATAATCTTTAGGCTATAGGCTGCCCTTCCATCCCCATATCATCCTTCAAAAAAAGATAGATGGAGTCATAGGAATGTTGTGTTTGTGGCTTTTATATACATTTTTGTTACATATAATCTAGTGGAAAATTCCTGTGCCTTTTATTCCTCCTCCTCAAGGGCACATAGAAGCCATGTATTTCGATCCTACTAATGCACCCTTTCCCTCCTCCTCCTCAAGGGGGTATAGCATCCATTTATATTTTGCCTACTAATGCACCATTTTCCTCCTATACAATTTTGTATATGCATACTCACACTTTTCCTCCTCCTCAAGGGCATAGAACATCCACTTGCCTTTTTACTGCTGCACTTGTACCGAATTCCGCCTCCTCCTCTACTAAACTCACCCTATTCTCCTATCACTCTATAAGAGTCATCAGAAATTTAGTTCAGTGCTACCCTCAGGGCCTGTCTACACACCACTGCTCTGCTGCTGTAAAAGCAGAAGAAAAACATTTCCAAAAATTAACCCTGTGCCTAGTGGCTTTATGCCAGCTTTGCCTAACACCTTATTTATGCCTGGGTTACACCACAATGTCACGTACCAAACCTATACTTGCCACCATTACTTTGCAATCATTGCCCATCACCAGCTTCTAGAATGCCAGGAGGCAAACGAGGAATATAAGGAGGAGGGTTTGGGTGCCGACTTTAAAGAGCTGGAGGGGTGTTAGGATGCTAGTGGTGAGGAGAAGTGTTCTGGTGCTCCTGGTGAGGAGGAGGAGAGTTGGTGTGCTGGCAGTGTGAAAGAGAAGAGTTGTAGGTGCTGGTGGGTAGGAGAAAGGAGGATGACATTTTTGTTAGCTTTAAGGGGGTTTTCACCCCTCCCCAATACAGGGGTAATCTTGGGAGATCTACTGCCACTGTCCAAGAGGGATCCCAAAATGCCCTACTCTGAGGCAGTGCAGCAAATAATCTCCTTGACACATTTTATCATGGTGCTTTTATCCACTACTCTGAACAGTGGTGTGTTCAAAAGCACCCCCCTATTTTGACCCCATGTTTGCCCTAGCTGCGATGAAATGTAATACATTTTCTTTTATTAAAAAAGGCCTGCCACACATAAACTGAGGCAGATGCTCTGCATGTAGTAAGTTTCATGGATTTTGTTTTACAATATTTTGTATTAAGATATTTTAATATTGTAACGTTATCTTTTTTAATTTTATTGTTTCAATTTTTACAATGCAACCTGGGAACAACCAAGGCCTAAGCAGAATCTTGTTCTTGTCAGAGTCAAACGTCAACTGAAAAAAGCCACTAAAGTATTGTAGTGAGTAGGCCACATTTTTCAACAGGATCTACACCAGCCAGCTTCTAATTAAAACATCAATACAAGTATATTTATTTAATGGAAAACCCCCCAAATTACGTAGTGCCTACATGCACAGTATATAACTATTTTCCTAGGTCGATTTTTCAACAAGACCTACAGCAACTAGCTTTTAGAAATAAAAATTAGAATGTATTTATTTAGCTAAAAAAGCCCCCAGATATAGTAGTGAGTAGTAATAAAACACTTGCACCGGGCCACTTTTTCAACTGGACACAGCTTGAAACAGCTAGCTTTTACTAAATAAATCAACACAAGAGTGTATTTATTTTACTGAAATATTGCAGAGAGTATGTATTAAACCCTTTTTGTCCAGTTTTTTAACGGATCCGCAATGGCCAGCTGGCACTAGCCACTTTTAATCACACATCAACATTGTAGTGTAAATATTTAAAGAGACAGAATATTTTAAAGGGACACTAACCAGCTTAATACATTACAGTGTATTCATGTAGCTGAAAAAAGCCCTCAAAGTATTGTAAAGACTATATGCACAGTATTTCACCACTTTCACTGGGCCTGGTTTGTTTTCTTTTGCATTGGTACATGTCCCCGATAGCAATGCCAAGCTTCGCATGCCTTTTTTGGAAAAGGTACCGTATTCTGGATGAAGTGCTGGCCTGTTTAAGTCTATGGGCCAGGAGTTTACCAGCTCTATTACCGCAAGAATAAAAGTGGGCCTTAAACTTAAAAGAGCTCACTTCGTACTCGTCTGTTAAGAGCAACCTCAGTTCGAATCTCAGCCTGTTCAGGGTAGATAAGTGTTGTGGGGTAAGGCAGGATTTGTTTTGGGTATCTAGGGACCACATTTGGGTTAGAAGGTGCCCCTTATGTTCGTTCCACAGGTTGAACGGGTCAGGTGAGGACGGTGCATTAAGCTAAAAAAATTATTTTTTTCAGCTTTTTCAGGAGGTTTTCGGGATTGCGGAGCTAGGAAACATTGTTGCGCCAGACGTATGTCGATGTGGAGGGTAAGTTCTCCGAGAGGGGGATAGTGATCGGAGCCTGGTCAGACCATGTAATGTCGTGTATAGTGGAACGTAGTATTCTAGGAAGAAGTCCTCTGCCCATTGCGAATAAGTCAATCCTGGAATAGGAGTTATGAGCTGATGAGTGGAATGTAAAGTCTTTTTCTGAGACGTGTTGGCATCTCCACACGTTGAATAGGTTCTCTCTGTGGAGTTAGGACTGTAGCGAGGGTAGGCGTCGATTGGAGGGTGTGGTGGAGTCAAGCTGACGATCTGGCACAAGGTTGAAGTCTCCAGCAACTAGGAGAGACCCCTTCTGTATGGAGGATGCCTGTTTGAGGACCTTGGTCAAAAATCGGAGCTGGTGCGTATACGGTGACAATGGTGTAATGGACCGAGTTGATGGAGCAGACCAAAATAATGTATCGGCCTGCCCCATCGACAACAGAGCCAAGAAGCGAGAAGGAGACAGTGTTCTTGATTGCAATCATTACTCCAGCCTTCTTCCGCGGCCCATTGGCACAGAACATGTGGGGAATCATGTTGTGGGAACACTGCGGGGGTTGATTGGAACAAAAATTGGTTTCTTGAATACAAAGGATAACTGCGTCTAGAGACACGGCTTCCTTCCATAGAGACCTTCTCTTGGCCGGGTGGTTCAGGCCTTTGGCGTTGAGAGAGAGAAGTGTAAGGCTCATGTTTTCTGGTAGTGGCAAAGGGCATCCAGATCAGGTAGAGTCTACCAGAAGAGTAGGTAGACGGTCTTTCGGTGCTTCCAGTCTTAGGCAGATAGTTAGGGCATGTAGTGACAAGTAGTGCAGAAAGAAGTAAAACAAAAGCAAAACAGTTCTTGGAGCAATATTTCCTTAAAAATAAGCGTTCCCAACAATGGAACTATGGGCAGTATCTGGTACTGCGCAGCGGTGGGGGTTAAAGTATGTGGCCATTACAGACGGCGGATCTGAGGTGGAAATGGCATTCCCGACCATTAAGGTAGGCAGGGTGGATTTGTGCTTCTGAGCCACCAGGTTCCAGTCCTCCACAGGGTTCCCCCGATGTGTGACATTCCCTGTTCGGAGCCTCTGGGGCGGGGGAGATCCCCCATTGTCTCAGCAGGGCCAGGCCCTGGTCCAGAGAGACTATAGAGTATGTGGTGTCTTCCATGGAGATCAGAAGCTTGGTTGGAAAGCCCCACTTGTAGCGTATATCTTGGTTTCTGAGGGCCTTTGTGATTGGCAGTAGTTTCCGGCCGAGTGAGAGAGTATGTTGTGAGAGGTCCGCATATAGCTGAAGCTTTGCATACTCCGTTGGCAGGGAGGAAAACCTGGCTGCTTTGATGATTTGGTCTTTGACATGATAGAAGTGGATTGCATCAGAGTGTCCGTGGTAGCTTGTCGGGCAGGTGGAATGGTTTAGGCAGCCTATGGATACGATCAATAACTAGGTCAGAGTCTGAGAGCGCAGGTATAATCGCCTTGAACAATGTCTGAACGTATCCAGTTAGTTCAGGTTGGCTGATCACCTCAGGGATGCCCCTAATCTTAAGGTTGTTTCTGCGATTGCAGTCTTCCAGATCTGCCATCTTAGATTTAAGCCATACTATGTCGTCTTTCTGTCATTATAGGTGTCCACTAGCTCATTGAAGGTAGAGGCGAAATGCACGATCTTCTCCTCAATATGAGAAACTGCCGACCACCTCCTGCACTTCTGCTTTAAATTGCCTGGCAAGTTGTTGCATGACAGAATGGATAGTGCTCCTCAGTGATACTAGCATATCCTTCAATGCAGAATCTGAGAGCGGCTTATCAGAAGTTGGGAACGAGTTGATGGGTGTCACTAGTTCTCTGGTGGCATCCATGGACGGGTGGATAGGGCTCTCTATCTCCCCCTGCTGGGCAAAGCCTGGGAGCCTCGGCCTCGATTTCTCTGAGGCAATCGATGAGGTCTGATATGAGGCCGGGGAGGAGTATGTGCTCTGCGGCTGCCTAAGAGGCTTCGTGGGGCCTGGCTGACTCCTACCTTCAGGCCGGTGTGCAGTGTCCGCATCCCGGTCTCCTCCGCCAGCTGGGTGGGAGGTGACCGGTGTGGAGTGCGGCTGATCGGAGGCATTTTGGCGCGACTTGCGGCCCAGTGCCGTGAAGAAGATATCTCATAATCTTTAAATGTGCAATTTAGTCTCAGGAGCAGAAATACTTACTATTCATTTCCTTAAAAATACTTAAAAGGGAGTCATTAATCATTCCTCAGTGCTCAGGTGTGAACCTTTTTGATATTTTTTTTTTTCCTTTCAAAATATACCATTGGGATAATCATTATATTTAGCTCTCAACAACTGCTTATATAATATCAGACTGATTTCCCCAATCCATCTCACCCTCAAGTTTGATGCCATGATCTTGCATTATTATGGCATAAGCCAATACTTTGCTTCAACCTCACAACAAGTATTGGAACACAGCGGGACATTTAATGCCCAAAATACCCCTTTATATATCAACAGAATTAGGAGGAAAAACAAGGGTGGCTGGCCAAATGGCCCCCCTGGTGTGATCTCTCCCCCTACAATATAGTTAGTTACAACACAAAGCAGAGAAATACCGGGGTTTGTGAGAGATATGACACCTTGGCTTGAAGTTTGGTAGAACATTTTTTTTATTTTAAATGACATCTAGATTATAAAAATACATACAGAAATAAAAAGGCAAAATTCAATTGCAAATATTCTAAAAGGTAATGTTTAGACCAAGGGCATCCATCTATTATACATGTTGAACATAATCATTTTGAGTCAAATACATTATGTGAGTCAAATCCCTACGCGTTTCACGACTTGGCTTCTTCAGGGGACTATGACCCACCCTAATAGGAAACAATACATTTGATCAAAATGTATCCGCAGTTTGCTTATAGGTCTATCATAGTTATATAGGTATGATAGACCTATAAGCAAACTGCGCATACATTATTTAAAATAAAAAAATTCTACCAAACTTCAAGCCAAGGTGTCATATCTCTCACAAACCCCGGTATTTCTCTGCTTTGTGTTGTAACTATATCAACAGAATACATGTGACAATACCAGTTGATATGTTTTAGACTTAGTACTTTAGTCACAGACAACTATGGTACCTGTGAGGATAGAAATATGGTAGTTTTCATGTAATCTCTGTGGCTGTCAAACTGCTCCTGACTTCAATACATAGTGAGTCACTGACCTATACCAAGCATGAAGCCAAGAAAGCCTTCAAATTATTGGCCTTCATCCTGCATGTTGTTTCAGCTTAGCGACTGACTGGGTAGTGAAGCAATCAGGATGACAACCCTCATCAACTTCATTCCTCACAGTTTTTATTGAAAACAACTCTGTTGCCATCTGGAACAAAAATTAAGTAGTGTTCCATATAAAAGAAAACTTCAAATATTTAATCTTCCCACCATGAATGTCATACATTTTTAAATAAATAAATACTCTGTTGATGAGCTATCTTGCTGAAGGGTCTTCTGTATCCAACTTACTTCTGGGAGTTGCAGATGTCTTGTCCTCTGCTGCATTCCATGATTCCATCTACTGGCCCCTATGTCACTTCAGAACACATTTGTGTTATAGGCACCCAGAATTGTGTTGGATGCAGAAGCTTTTTTTGGGCAGTAGTAGCTCTTTAAGAGAGTGAAAACTGGTGGAGCAGGCAGTGGGACATATAAGTATTAAAAGTCTTCTTTTTCAGGGAGCACTTTTTAAAACTTTCTAAGTGAAGCAAAGTCTTTCACACTACAGTTAGCAGCAACAAAACCTGACTGATTTCTGTTTTGACTTATTGAATTCATGACAGAAAAGAGATTCAAATCTAAATCACAAATATTTTGCACTGGCCCCAATATGTTCTGCTGTGGGAAACAAAAGCAAATTGAAAGGGTAGGAAAACAGTTTCTTTTATTGGCAGAACAAGTGGAAGAACCTTTTGCAAGTTCTGTCAAGAGATACTAATTAGGATTCTGTGATTATGCAGTTGTTGGCAGAAGCCTCAGAAATGGGGCTATTTTTATGGAGTAAGATTGTTATTTTAATTGCTATCAATAAGCAGAGGAGAATCTGGAGCTTTGCTAGAGGCAATGATACAATAATGTTTATATAACAAAAAAACACAGACTGCACACATACAAATATGTTTATATCTACACATATATTTCATGATAACAATACAGTGACTAGGAAGCCAATACCATTTCCTGGCACAGTATTTAAGTATCCACTAAACCCATGCCTTTTTAAAGAATCATGATAGTTCCATTGATCATTCCTTCAGCAGAGATACACCTCTGGTGCTCTCTGTGCAGTATGCTTTTTCACTGGGTCTTTTTGACTCCCTTTTGAATTATTATTACTTATTATTTTTTACTTATTTTTTATTTTTATTTGTGTAATTTTTTTAATCAATTTTTTTCACTTAACTTTATTGCTAGCACACAGGAGCTAACAAGTCCGTGTGATATCATTTGGAGGTGACAGGTTCTCTTTACTGACCCTGTCACTGACCATTCTGCTGCACTGTGCTGGAACTCCTGTGACAGGTGAGAGGGGAAGGCTGCTCTCCCCTCTCACTGTTTACAAGGAGCGGCAGGGTTACTTTTAGCCCTGCCGCTCTGCTCACCACTGCTCTCCATCCTGAAGGCATCGGCAGCCAGCGAGGAGAGGACAGACCCGGAGTCGGGAGGATGGAGCCAGCATGCAGAGAGGTAGGTGCAGGGGAGGGGCAGGGGGAGGATGGACAGCCTACAGTCTAATTACAAGTGATCTTCACGACATCGCCAAGATCACTTGTAAAGAAACAAGGGTCCAGGAATGAGTAAATCCCTCTGTATTATCATTATCAATAGCAACTAATTCTCCATATGCAAAATATCATCTAAAATTGATCAGGTATTTTGACAGCCAGCGGGGCCAACTAACAAGATACTGAAGCTTGGCCCAGTGGGAAATTCCTCCATCCACACAGTTTAGCGTAGATGGAGGCATCAGTTGCACGTTTTCCATCTGACCATAGGCTGATTAAAAAAAAAAAAAAACTAGAAAATCTATAGGTGTATGGCCAGCTATATAGTTAAAGAATATATCATAGAAAAACATTCACACTAAGGTGGACATTACTAAGTGGTCTATTTATAAATGTTTTCACTCAAGATTCACACATTTTTCTAAATTGGAATAATGTGTTAATCCCGAGTGAATGTTGTATAAACCTTGAGTGAGAATGTTTATAATTAGATCTCTTTCAATTACAAGGGCCCTAAAATGATTTACCAAATTAAAATGATAAAAATATATATATATTTGTAAATCACCATTTGTAAACATCCATTCTGTGGACAAGACTCTCAGACTGCTAGACCTTTTATTTTACCCTGTATTTCTTTAATTCCTGTCTTTGGGTTCCTTTTAAAACTTTTTTTTGTAAGAATTGAATTTATCTCAGCAGTCAAATAAACATAGATGCTAATTATTGTCAATACTAGCATTTGGGTTGCCCATTTAAGACTCAGCAAAACTCACCTGCAACAGCCTATGCCTGGGAAGTAATGGTGATTGGCCAGCTTAACTTTAAATCACCTGTGTCAGCACACCACGCAGGTTATGGATAGTGTTGTTACATTGTGTGCTCCTGCTTGACCTAGATGATATCCACTCTGATTTACTTGTGTATGACTAGGCTTGTTCTGACTCTGCTTTTCCTCACTGCTAATTCGGTACCATTTGAACTCTGATCAGTGTGAGTGTGTGTGTGCGTGTGTGAGACTTGGCTTGTCTAGATTACACTTTGCCTGACCCTACTGAGCTTCCAGACTCCTCTTTACAGCTCTGCTGCCCTGGCCTACTTCTGCTACATCTGCAGTGGTGCACCACAAATACCAGCCAGCTTCCACCTACATCTGCAGCAGTGCACCACAAGTACCAGACAGCCTGCTCTGCCCACAGGCCTGTTCATGGTATGTGCTCCTTTTTATTGAACTCTCTGCACAATCAGCCCATCTAAACTGTTTTACCTGCTATCTGCTCCTGACAATTATATTATTTATATTGGCTATTTTAGTAATTACCATGAAATGTAATAATGAAAATCTGCAACTGCAAGTAAATAAAAATGTGAAAGTCTTGTCAAAATGATTTTCATATGACATTGACAGTCTTAACCATTTATGAAACACTGTACATATTTTAGGGTATCACTTTAGCTATTTCAGCCCATGCTGTAACAAATGAGAAGTATCCTGGTTTAACCATTTTCTTTGCATATCTATTTTCTGTAGTTTATTCATATTTCATAAAGTTATCACATGTTGAGGAAAAAGTCTGTTGAATGGTCTACAGCCCCAGTGTAGCAGTTGAAATACAAATAACATGCTAACCAATGGAGACTGGGTAATTGAGTGTGGTCGTACTTACCCCATACATCCTACATCACTTATGCTGGTCACACAAACATACAAACACATTCATGTTGTGAGGTAACAAAGAATACCTGCTGCCATCTGATATGATGAATACAGCCAAGAACAAACTTTCCACTTATGGATCTCTCAGTTTCAAAAATTGCATATGTGTGAATTACTTCACAGCCCGTTGCTTTTGCAACGTGGAACTCCTTCTGCTCCATTCCACACTGCTGAGTAGGGGGAAAAAGCATCATCACAACAATTTGGAAGATTGATCATTACAATTCATGCATATTATTGTATTTATAAATGCATGATGCTCATAGGGGTGCATTTATAAAGCAGCGGTATGACCTTAAAGTGGTCATTGCCCTGCTTTAACAAATGCATATAGGGTGCCAATTGCTTTGGGATTAGGAAACAAGCAAAGTCCCATTCATTTGAATGACTGGTAAAAAAAAAAAAGTGTTGGGAGGAGGAAAGTTAGGTCACAAGAGCTGTCAAACAGGACTGTGGTGGTTATCCCGGGGGAAGGAGCTCATCTCCAGAGACTGGGCCTGTATTCAAATGAGTCTCTGGTAGTTATAATTGGGGGCAGAAATATAAGCTTTTTTTGCAAGCCGCATTTGAAGAGAAAAAAATTACATTGGATTATGTCAGGCACACTGCACATCATGGAAGTAATTATTAGGCCCCATTAAAAGAATGAGAAACAAGGCATTTTTTTAATCCAGAAATAAAAATGACATTTGATTATGTCATAGACACAAAGCAGAAATATTGTACAGTCAGCATTGAATCTGATAATAGATAGCAGGCCAGCAGTGGTGTTCAACTAAAAAGGTGTAAAACTAAGAAAAAAAATAATTATTTAAATTATTTTGGAAGTATTTTATTTAAAACTATAATTCCCCCCAAAAAAGGGTGGACCAGTAGCAGCTACTCAGCAACAGAAGTCATTCCTATTAATGCCACTGAAAAGCACAGTGGGGGGTAAACTCCACTCTCTGCAGCCCACTACACTACAGTTCACTGTAATGTGGCAGTGGCAATATGCAGCACTAAATATAATGCTATAAAAAATATGTGCTAGTACACTACTAGCACTAAATAAGTAATACAAACTGTCTAAACCTCACAAAGCTGTCAGCTGTCCCTCACTAACCCCAACACACACTGACAAAAGTATGCTCACTGTAATGTGGCAGTGGCAATATGCAGCACTAAATATAATGCTATAAAAAATATGTGCTAGTACACTACTAGCACTAAATAAGTAATACAAACTGTCTAAACCTCACAAAGCTGTCAGCTGTCCCTCACTAACCCCAACACACACTGACAAAAGTATGCTCGGAGAACAGACTTTGATAATGAGGGCACTGGCACATTTTCAAATGCCCATTATTGGCCATTTTTCACCTGACCAGAGTTCACAGGTCAGGCAAAGTATTAAGGGGTTCATTTTTGACACTTGGGCAAAATTCCCCATAAGTTTGCCATTTGGGCAAACTGCAAACATGTAACTCAGTGGTGAACGTGAACTTGTCCCTAGCTCTATGAAACATAGGTGTGTTTAGTGTCTAACTGGTACATTAGTGTAACCATGTTTTTTTTTCCCCAACTTACAATTTTTACTCATTTTCAAAAAGAAAGACATAGTGAACAAAGGAATACATGGGAAAAAACATGCCTTTGTCCTTATCACACAGGTTACAGAACTTTAGTTGATTACAACAAGAGAGCAGATGAGTATTGCAAGTACAAAGCAATTATAATAGAGCTCGCACCATTATGATATGAATAATGATATACTGAAAGTATAGTAAAATAATGACATCTAATCCCTTGTAATTGTTTCCTCGTTTCCTCGTTGTGTAACCAGAAACCTTAGTTCGTAAGTAAATTGTGGCAACTACTCTGATGGGGGTTCCTGAGAAATCAGTACAAAATACTTGTTGAAGTATGTCCTTGAGGTGTGCTTTAGTATGAGAAAAGCAAAGGCGTAGGACAAGAGGGGGGAGAAGGTAAGGTATTATCTCTCAAGAGTTCAAAGTAATATTCTTTTTTTAATTTAAAAGTTTTTATTGTTTTACAGAATAAAACACATATCAACAAAAGAACATAGCAAGCAATATGGCAGTGGATGTTACACATAATATTACTACAGCCTGGGTAGTATAGCACACAGTTGTAAGGTGCAAGTGGTGACATGTAGATGATGTGGACCGTCACATCCAGAAGAGCCAGGTTGCAATGCGGGATATGTAGAGGTGTGGAGACCATAGTAGGGCAAGGGGCCCCAAAGAAGAGGGCAACTCTCTGTGAAGTTGTTGTTTCCGTGACGATTCCCCAGGGAAGGATAGAGAGACCAAGAAGGATGAAGAAGAGAGGACTTACCGGACTCAGTTCACTCCCGATCATAAACAGGGGATATCCGCTACTCGGTAGCAGGGCAAAGTAATATTCTTTAATCTTTACTATAACACAATGACGTTGTGTTATATATGCGGTAACATTATTATTGTAACCATGTTTTTTAAATGTAACCCCATTACAGATGGAATTATGGCGTATGAACCAGGGTTGGGCTCTGGTAGTTAAACAAAACCCAGACCAGAATATGTATAGCTTTAAACTTCTCTAATAGACTTTTTGTGACATGGCAACTTCCCGACAGGGTCTAATCAGAAGATTAATTTTGAGCCTTTGCAGTTCCTCGGCTCTAATTCCTTGACATTATAAGTTTCTGTTTTCCATATATGTAATCTGCTTTGTTTTAATGTGTCTTCAAGCTGGACTGTAATGTGTTACCTCTTATAAATGTCTAGCATGACATTTAAATCTGTGCACTTTTGGGCTTTCAAATTTTGCAGAAATGAGGGTGCACTGTGTTCAGTACAACTCTCAATTCCCTGCTTTTTCCACCACTTGCAGTATACTACAGATTTGATTTACAGAATAGGTTTATTTATGTGTTTTGGAACTGTTTTTGGATCCAGCATTATTGATCACATTCAAATTTGGAGTTTTCAGCACCCTTCACTGTTGAAACATGCTTGTAGGACTGTTAGAATAAACATTTCATGTGCACATAGGTCTGCCTTGTTTAGATATTGTTAAAATAGTAGCTTAGTGGTTAGCACTTCTGGCTTGCTGCACTGGGTTCATCAATTGGACAGGACACTATCTGCATGGAGTAAGCATGTTCTTACTGTGGTTATGTGGGCACACTCCAAAGGATATGCTGGTAAATTAATTTACTCATGGCTGAATTGGTCCTAGTATGTACGCATGCAGGGGCAAGCTTCTTGAGGGCAAGAAATTATGCGGATATTCAGTAAACTGCTGCATAAATTGCTGGCACTATATAAATGCCTGTAATAATAAAAAAACACAAAGTTATTTGGTTGCAGTGGAAAGACTTTCTTCCCTCTGTCCACTAATCCTGTGACTTGATTTACTTCTTTGATTTTCCACTGGTTGTGCAGTTGTTACGGGGAGGTGTTATGAGTGTATTTCTGACTAATAGAGTAGAGTCTGGGCTTGCCCAATCTTGCTCAAAATTCTGACCACTACTCTCTCCTCCTGACCCAATCTGTGGCAGTGGTGCCATTCCCTGCCCTTTTGTGATGTATAGCTGCAGGGCAGGGAATGTGACTCCCTGCAACTGACTTGGTCAGGAGGAGGGGGTAGAGATTTGAGTTGGCTTAGGCGAACTAAGGAGAACTGTTATTTTGTAGCTTGTGGTAAGAAGTTTAATTTTCAAAACCAATTTAACTTTTTTTTCTCTTCAATGATATCCAATAAACTTTGCTTTAAACAATGTGCTGCATTCTTACCGAGTAAATCTTTAAATGTTTTGTCGCATGTCGAACGCCTTCCATACACCTGCCGATTATCGTACGATCGCGGGATTTACTGCGATTATCGTATGATAATCGGCAGGTGTATGGGCACCTTTAGTCTAGGGCAGCCAAAGGGACACCTGTCCATTTACATCCAACTCCCCATAGACCTTGGTTCATTTTCTATCTCCATCACAAGATGGTTGAAAAAACTGGATGGACACCGATGTTATGGTGACATCCAATCTGTACTGCTCCAGTCAGCAGGGGATGCATTCATGGGTTCCCTGCTGATTGGAACTGACAATTGGCCATGTGAAAGCTGCATTCGATAGAAAAATAGACATGAGAAAAGACAATTTATCTGGAGCAAAATGACTTAAAAAAATTATTATTTTGTACTTTGTCTTAAAACAGGAATTGGGATGTATAGTTCACAGCTGACCATCATGGATTGTGCTCTATACTGTAAATTATGTGACTATTGATTGGCTAAAGTGTTCCACTGCTTGCCCAAGACCGAAGTAATATTATTTACATAGACACCTACGTTTTTGTGCTGGAAAATGTATTTCTTTAATCCTTTGTAGGCATGTATAGCACTAGGTGGTCTGCATTGTGCCAGTACATCAAATGCTGTCTATATTTGTGAAGAACTAATGAAGGTAGTACGTGCATTTTTCTCTAGTGTCTAAAATACAATGGGCTTTTATACATAGCTATTTATGTGAACCAGTCGTATTACTGTAGCCATGGAATGAATATTAGAGGGTAGAACATTCTGTACAGAAAGTCACTAAAATGTAAACATTTCCACAGAGGTTTGGAATGAATGAGAGGATCTGAAATCAAGCTGTTAAATAGCAGGATTATGCAGCAATGTGGATATGAATGGTAGCTATGTAACAAAACAAAAAAAAACATTGTTAAAGCAAGGAGGTGGAAAGAATTCATAACTAAAAATTTGTGAATTGTTTTATTAGGTGAACATTTCATGTTTTATAACCATTAAGTACCCCAAGGTGCCTGCTATAAACTTTATTACTATACAGGAAAGCCTCTTCTGTGTGGTACTCTATTATGTTTTACATTGTCAGCAGGATTCTGCCTCAGTCTATCCAGCACCAAAAAATTTTGTTTTAAAGAAATTTAGCGTACCGCACTTGTTGCTATCATCAAAATCTGGGTACTTTTTCCATAAATAAACCTAAGGGCTTGTTCACACCAAATGCAGACCAGATCTGCATGAGTTTCTGCACACGCAGTGCAGTGGGTTTTGCCGCGTTTTGGACACATTTTTGATGCGTTCCGGGCCATTTTTGTAAAAAAAATAAAAAAATTGTAAACATTTTTTTAGCCTAAAATGGACTTTTGTGTGTTCCAGGGCTTTTGAGTGTTTCAGAGCAGGAAAAATAGGGCTTGCTGCAGTTTTTTTACATGCTCTGGAACTGAACGCTGCGGTGTGAGCTAGAGCCCAAAACACCATTGGAATACAACTGCTCTGCTCTGCTCCTGGAACGTTCTTGGTGTGAACTAGCCCTAAATTGACTCTCTAATTCACATAACTCCAAAAAAAGTTTTCAAAAATGAAAACAAAATTGCTTTTTTTTCTGGAGGACTGTTACTTTGTTTCAGTTCAATACTGAACAGGACACAAATGTTAGCCATCAAGGCAGTAAAGGTATCATAGTTTCATAGTTAGTCAGGTTTTAAAAAGTCCATCAAGCATTAGTCTGGTCTTGGCCCTGGCCATACATTTATTCAGACATGAAGATCCAGAATTTACCTGTTTTGCAAGGTTGCTTTCCGCTGTGGAACAGAATGAAGTTTTCCGGCAGAAAAATACATTTATGGTAACTCTAAATAAAATCTATAGGATCTGGTTAATCAAAACAATCTACTTACTTTTTAAAGTAAATAGGCTTAGTTCTTCATGACAGGAATTTAGTATATGATGTGCAATTTGCAGTTTAATGGTAATGTATTTGTCAGGGATTATCAAGGGTGTTATGACATAAGGAAAGGGGAAATCATTGAGGGGCGATATATTTCCCCTCGGTTTCTCTCATATGTGCAAAAATAGCTTAAGGGCCGGTTCACACCATAAACAGTGGGTTCCAGAGCGGTCAGCTTCTGCAACGCACTGTATCGCATTCCGGATGCTTCCTGCGTCTAGGGGTGGTAGGGGGCATGGCAGTGCATTGAAGTCAATGGCAATGCAGCCGTGCCCCCTGCCTGCAGTGCAATCGCTCACACCAGAACGTGTGGTCCAGTTACATAGTTACATAGTATTTGGGGTTGAATAAAGACATATGTCCATCAAGTCCAACCCATATAGGTCCACGCATCATCTCATTCTTAGGGATACTGGTATCCCTGGATATTACGGTCCCTCAAGAAATTGTCCAAACGTTTCTTGAACAAATCTACACTCTTGGCTAAAATCACTGCCGATGGCAGTGAGTTCCAGACCTTAACCGCTCTTACTGTAAATTTTTTCTCCACCAACTTTAGGTGGTGGCCTCTAGTCTTTGTAATGGAGTTAATCTCAAACAGTTTGTTGCCAATGTTGCTGTCACCATTGAACATCTTGTACATGAAAATCATATCCCCCCTTAATCTCCTTAATTCCAGCGTAAACATGTTTAAGGTCAGAAGCCTTGTCTCATAGCTCTGGTCCTCCATTCCCCTAATTAGTTTTGTTGCCCTCCGCTGGACTCTCTCCAGTTCAAGGACATCCCTTCTCAGTACCGGCGACCAAAACTGGACCGCATACTCCAGATGTGGCCGAACCAAAGATCTATATGGAGGCACAATTATAGACTTGTCTCTGCAATACATCCCCTTCTTAATACAGGACAAGACCCTGCTAGCTTTGTTTACCGCAGCTTGGCACTGCAAGCTACCATTCAGTGTGTGGTCTACAATGACCCCCAAATCTTTTTCTATTTCTGACTTCCCTAGCGGCATACCCATGATTGTATAGCCTATTTGTTTATTTTTATGTCCAAAGTGCATTACTTTGCATTTATCGACATTAAACCTCATCTGCCATAGTATTGCCCACTCCCCTCAGATTGCCCTAGACCGGAACACAGGCACTGATGTGCAATGCATTCTGGTGTGGGTAATCACACTGCGGGCAGGGGGCATGGCTGTGGTACCATTTACTTCAATGCACCACCATACCTTCTCCCTGCCCTGAATGCAGGAAGCCGGCTGGGATGTGATATAGTGCTTTCCAGAGGCTGACCGCTCTGGAACGCACTGTTTATGGTGTGAACCGTCCCGGAGTCCAGACCGGGTTTCCAGGATGATGTTGGGTCTGTGTAATCAGGTTATTTTGCCTCACCTATGATTGATTGACCAGGTGAGATTAAAGGGGAAGGCTGGAGCAGGATGGTGCTCTGGCCCGGGAGAGCTGCACTATGGAAAATCCTCTGAGTAAAAGTTTGCTGAGAGTGCTTATGTTTTGTGAGGTATGAGGTGTCTGTGAGAAGCTCACCACCTGTTAAGCTGGCCATACACTTTACAACCATTGCACGACTTGAGTAATTAAAAGCTTGTACAAACTGCCCATCTTGGACAGGCAGATCGTACTTGCGATAATCGAAAGCTCGCCCCGATCACTCCAATTCTGATGACTCCAATGACTGGGCAGCCTGGGTCCCTTAAATGGTTATCGGACCGATGGCGGAGGTGGCCAGGCCCCAGCATCGCCGGTCTGGCAGTGGAGCACGCTGGGCCCCAGCAGTGGCAGGAAAGAGGAGCTGGGATGGAGATGCAGGGAAAGGGACCCTGACCAGCCCACCTGATACCCTGCAGAGCTCACCATAGAGAGCCTCAGATGGGCTGTTCAGGATCTACGGTGTACTCTGCAGGATCACTCTCAGGTGGGTGGTCTCAGAATGGTTCTGCAGGATCTCAGGTGCGCTACAGTGCGGGTGCGCGGGTGAGCCCAGTGCGCTACAAAGTTCTGAGCTCAGTGCTTTACAAGATTCAGAGTCCAATTCATATTCTGTTCCATATTGCTGTATAATGTATTGCTGGGAGTTGTAGTCCCCCCTCCAGCCGGTGCCATTCTGCATTAGAGTGGTACAGAGACTGACGTGGCTCATTGTTCTCTACACAGCACTGTGGTATATGTTAGAGCTATATAAAATGTATAATAGTGTGAGACTGTTGGGGGACATTAGTTTGTAAGCTCCTCTGGTGTAGAGACCGCCAGGGATGTTGGGGGGGTCAGTTTGTTCTTTAGGTTCGCAACTGTTTTTGCTGTTGGTAATAAGTGCAGTACAGCACTTGGTATGGTCCCTGTCCCCCTTCTACCTGTAACATGCAGGATGGGGGGGAGGGGGGGTTTCAGGAGGCAGAGCTTGGTCTGTAGCGGGCTTTACGGAAGAGCGATCAGGGAGTGGAGCAGAGTTGCTTGAGTGTTAAGGTAAGCATTTTAGCAGCCCAACAATGGGGGTGGGGAGGGAGAGCCCACACACAGCCTGCATTGAGTCTGCAATCCACCTGGGAGCCCACACGCAGCCCACTCATTGCCCACAATACACCTGAGAGCCCACACAATGCCTGCAGCCCACCTGTGAGCCTGTACAAGCTTAGATGTGCTAGTGGATAGATGAGGAGCAGGAAGTGAATAGGTAGTGCGATTAGTGTTAATGAAAAGGGAGAGTGGTTAGACTTGGAATACACTTTTCCATTTTATATAATAAGTTGTGTTAAAAAAAGTGGGCGCACTGAAGGAACCGGTGAGTGGACTCATTGGAACAGCCAGTGGACAGGCCTATGGTGTGGTGGTGGTGGGGGAGCCGCTAGCCTAAAGCTGTGTAAGGGGCCCCAAAGTTTCTGATGGCAGCCCTGCCAGTAGATAAGGGCCCTGTGACATCGTGTAGCAGGAGAATGTTGTGGAGGGAGATGTGGAAAATGAAAATCCAGAAGGAGCATTGCAGGTC
Source organism: Nanorana parkeri (assembly GCF_000935625.1). Lineage (NCBI taxonomy): Eukaryota > Metazoa > Chordata > Amphibia > Anura > Dicroglossidae > Nanorana > Nanorana parkeri. The sequence goes on along the minus strand of NW_017306784.1, from coordinate 176,110 downwards.
ATTTGCTGCCGACTTGTCCCATTGAGGTGCTGCTCTCACCAAGCTCTGAGGGAGAGCCATGTGTTTCCTCATGCATGTTGTACACAAATGGCTGGTTCTTTTATGAAGGCTGATATGCTGCAGGCAGCAGCTACATGACTGAAAAGGAAAGTTTGATATAATATGGCATTTTAAGAAAGCATTTGAAATCCTAGAGTATGAAAGTACTGAAGCAGCACTAATGACTCACTGTATGGGAAATGTAATAACTGCAAAAATAAAATCAAGTTAGGAAAGCTTGGAGCTGAAAACAGATTACTAATTATATTAAATTGAGTTTGCAAACATTTGACAAGTATATAAACTATAATAAAAAGGAGTATGATCATATATTATGTCTTAAAGACTTGGGGGAAAAAAAACTTGGGAAACATGATTTCAAAGGGCAATGCAAAAGTTGAAATCTTAAATACATATTTTGATCTATCTCCCCTGATATATGCTGGATGCACTGTTACTATGCTAATATTGAAAGGGCATGTCTGAACACATTAAGCAACATGAGCAAATGGATGCAGGTTACCAATAGACTAACATTTTAGATTTTTGAGATACCCAAAATTTGCTCTCCATGAAATAATTGGCAAGTATACAAGCTTTCCAAAGCATATGCACTGCTTTCTCTAGCAATTAAAGTGGACCTTTTATGAAAAAATGAACTAGCTATCCATACGCCTCCCACCCCCAAATATGAAACCAATATATATATATATATATATATTACATCACCACAGGGCACTGCACCACAGCAGAGCACACTGCAATGCTGGGCAGGGATCTAAATGGAGTATACACTCCACGTAAAGTAAAATAAAATGTAAACAGTGACAGTACCGGTAGTGTGCGGTATAGCACACACTATCAGAGCTGTCACAAACACACTAGCCTGCCCACTAAAACGCTCCTCTTTGGTCACTTCAAGCACTCATACTTAATTCCTTTAACTGCCTTATTTACTTTTATGCTAAGTGGAGGAGCTCCTTTGTTTGGAACATACTGCTTTCATACCTTAGAGAGCAATTTTTGTCACATTTTATTTTCTCCTGTTTTGTATGAAAACTCTGAACACATACATCATCTGCATGTTAGGCAAAGAAAATATGTATTTTGATTTTCAATCAACACTGTAAAAGGGGACCAATATGTATGCATTAATGTGAGTGTACATGTAGCTGAAAGGATAACTAAACTAAAAGAACAAAAATGTAATAGATTGCAGCTTATGATTGCATACATGGCTGTGTTCAATTTTCAGGCTAAGAACATTTTTTGCAAGTAAAGAAAATACCTGTTGATCTTACCAGAAATCCAGTGCCTTGTCATTTCCTAAGTGCTGAACTGAAAGCAAAAATGTGATCATCCTTCTGTAAACCCTCACTTCCATGTAAAGGTGCCCATACACTGCACGATTCTCGTACGAGAATCGTGGGAAATCCCGCGTTCGTACCATAATCGTGCAGTGTATGGAAGGCGGGTGACCGTTTCTAGTGTACGGTCGCACGGCTTTTGTATTTCGAGCATGTTGGAAAACCAGCCGAGAATCGTACGATTTTCGGCTGGTTTTTAGCATGCTCGAGAAATAACTGCCGAACGGGCTGTGGTGTGCACGCGCACACTGCCCGTTCAGCATTGCAGTCATCGGAAGCCCGCCTCCCTGAGTACGATCTGCCTGTCCAAGATGGGCAGATCGTATGTTTTTTAAATTACTTTACAACCCTAGAAAGACAAAAGTCTTGCAAATAAGCTGATGAAGCAGAGATCTGCTTCATCAGCTTCTTCTCTCTGGCTATAGCAGCCAGATGACTGACAGGTGAATGCGGAAGTGATGTAATACACATCACTTCTGGATTCACAGCCCGGACGGAGATCAGCAAGGAGCTGATCTCCCGTCCTCCTCCTCCTGACGCCCTCCGAGCCGATCCCGGGCCGCAGACGGGGCAGCGGATCGGGGGGGGCAGACGCGAACGCGAACGAGCACATATAGACGATCGGCGAGCTATGGAGCCGCTAATCGCCTATATGTGAAACACCCGGTAACGGGTGTGTGCAATAGTCGGGTCTTTTCTGCCCGTGCGTGCCCGCAGAAAAAAATTGCCGTCTGGAGACGGCAACCCGCAAATGCTGCAGTGCCGTCCGTCCGTTTTTTTACTACGGGCGGACGGCAAGTGGTTAAGGGAGATTGGGAAAGAAAGACGTATTTGAAGTCAAGCCTGGCTAACAACCATGGCTCTTTGCAGGGATACAATGGAGGAGTTAGTGTAGCCACCCATAAGCTGCCCATACACCTTACAATTATCTGCAGATTTTCTGTGGTCAGATTCCTCCATCTACATTTAACTGTGTGGATGGAGTAATCTCCCACTGGGCCAATCTGCAGATAATTGTAAGGTGTATGGGCACCTTTAGACTAATACAATCAGCACCACTCAGCAATACATGCTGCAATACATTTTTTTTCCATTCACAGGGTGCACAAACGGTAGCACAAATATGCAAGCACACAGCACAAGGGTGTCAGTTATCATCATAGCACCTTGTCCCTGATTGCATGCATTTCCTTTTAGTGAATTAGATATTCTCCCTGTTTTAAAAATGCCTTAGAAGAGATGTATATACCATGTTTAAAGCCCAACTCAGGTAGCATAGACCAGTATAAAAGAACTTTATTCTCAGGATTGTGCCAAGGACAAAGGATGCCAGTTACATATGGAGGAATAAAGATTTTGAACCATAAGTTCTATACTGTAAGAGTGCTTAAACTGGGGAACTTATCGCATGGAGTAGTAATGACAAAAACAATAATGTAATTTTAAAAAGTACTGGATGATTTTATTGCAGGTACTTACAGTATCTGCAAAGTCCTAATTACTAAAGGGTTAGAGTTAGTAGAGGTTTTAAGTCAGGGAATCCTGGGTTCTGTGTTCAGCTGGGGACAGCTGCACTTTATGGTTGCCTTGGTTATGAAGTGACTTTAGTGAATGCAGCCTTTCCCTTTCAGCCCTTTATTGCGGTCTAGGTACATCAACTTGCTGCTGGTGCTTACTGGAATTCCTGCTTCCACTCTCTAGCCAAGAGTGTTGTATGCTTTGACTGGCAATAGACTGTCATCAAATTAGGGCTAGGATGCATCCCTTTTATAAGGCTCTTTGTATTAGTTCTAACATTATGCTATTGCCACACAGCATTACCAAGCAACCTCCTGGTTAAGTGTTGAACTGCAACTGTGTGGCCCTTTTTAAAATTAAATATTTTTTACTCTTACAAATAAAAACCCTGAACATGAATACACACGCATATATTTTAGCACAGAATGTCTTATTAACAAGGAGACACTGATCTGTGACTATGATCTGAGACTATGAAATGATTTGTTTGAAACAATGGTGGGGCCCTGAACAAACAGGTGGTGGAGCTTAGAGTCAGACAATGGTCCTTTTATTCTCATACTACAAATAACACATGGAATGTGTTACAAGGGAGATAGAATAAGCTAACTCCATTCTGTATGTTTTCACAGAGCTGTCAGCAAGGGTTTGTTGTCCGTCTAAATGTGTGTCCGTGAGGAAAATGAACATCTGGTGTAAATGGAGCTGCCAATGACAACCAACTGGTGGGGAATAAAAAGCTGGTACAATAGGTTGACTATGTATGAGCTCTTCTGCTTCACCTACAGTATTTTATTATAACTACCAAAGATCTGTAAGTTGGTCTTTAAAGTGACACATACCATTCTTCTTGCTACCCAAACCTGTGCATAGAAGTGTTTTTTTCTCTTTATTGCTCCCTTTTCATGTCACAGCTGCCTAGCAATTCCTAGATAGCAGTTGTGAAACTCTGTGTAAAAATTTACTTTACCTTCTTTTACTACTTTTGCTTCATTTGACTCTCCTTTCCCTATTGGCTGGGATGATATATATATTTTGTTAACATTGCATCCAGACTAAATGAACATAGACAGAGGCTGCAAATCTTTTGAAGGTAAAGTTGATATTTACACAGTTTCAAGACTAAGAGGCCCCAGACCCCAGTAGAGGCAGACCCAATCGGGAGATGGCGGGGGTACCACTCCTCGCAAAAGATTGGGAGTAGATACAAAACGTTGACGGTCACCGTAGTAAGGTAACCGTTCCTCTCTCTCGATATCGTGCCCCCAGCAGCTAATACAGCCCTTAGGATGCCAACACTCTCAGGGGTGTTGGCATCCTAAGCCTTGATCCAGGTCACTGTCTTTTCAAATCAAGTTATTGAACGGGCCACTCGTGATCAATAAACAGTAGATAATAAAGCTACAGTTAAAGCTAATTATTCAAGCTACAGTTAAATAGTAATCTTATTTAATCCCTAAAATACATTAAAAATAAAAAATAAATAAATAGTAAAATTTCGACATAGTGGGTATAGCGGAAACATGGCTGGACAGCACACATGACTGGGCTACTAATATAGAGGGGTATAACCTGTTTAGGAGGGACAGAGGGGGGAGAAGGGAGGGGGGTTTGCATTTATGTAAAAAATAATTGAAATGTGCATATAAGGGACGATATCTCGTTAAACAATGGGGAAGACGTGGAATCCTCTTGGCTGGAGCTAGATGTGTCGGATACTAGCCGTAAACTTCTCGTGGGTATTTGCTATAAACCGCCAAATATAGGGGAAGAGGGAGAAGTCAATCTTCACTCCCAGATAGGAATGGCTGGGAGAGAGGGTAATGTAGTCGTGATGGGTGACTTCAATTACCCAGACATTAGTTGGGCCAATGTAACTTCAGGTTCGACGAAGGCGGGGCGATTTCTAAACATGTTGCGCGACAATTTAATGGACCAGATGGTGGAGACTCCGACCAGGTGCGAAAAGCATATCGCCATAGATAGTAAAAATAACCCCCAAAAATTCTACCAATATATTAATAGTAAAAAGGTGAGAAAGGAGCAGATAGGCCCGATAAAGGCTGAAAGCGTGAAGCTAGTCACAAATGACAAGGAGCGGGCCGAGGCACTGAACGCTTTTTTCTCCTCAGTATACACTCAGGAGGGAAACGGGTTTGATACGCATGATAAAACTCAGAGTCCAACCAAAAATATACCCCAGTGGTTGATGGAAACCGGGATACAACAAAGACTTAAAATGCTCAATGCAAATAAAGCAGTGGGTCCGGATAACGTGCACTCCAGATTTGGGGGTCATTGTAGACCATAAATTGAAAGGTAACTTGCAGTGCCAGGCTGCTGTTAACAAAGCTAGCAGGGCTTTGTCCTATATTAAAAGGGGATCTATTGCAGGGACAAGTCTATAATTGTGCCACTTTATAGATCATTGGTTCGACCACATCTGGAGTATGCGGTCCAGTTCTGGTCACCAGTACTAAGGAAGATGTCATTGAGCTGGAAAAAGTCCAGCGGAGGGCAACCAAACTAATTAGGGGTATGGAAGACCAGAGCTACGAGATGAGGCTACTAAATTTAAACATGTTCACATTGGAGGTGAGGAGATTAAGGGGGGATATGATTTCCATGTACAAAATGTTCAATGGCGACAGCAACATTAGCGATAAACTGTTTAAAATTAACTCCATTAAAAAAACTAGAGGCCATCACCTAAAATTGGTGTAAAAGAAGTTCCAGCATAGGGGGCGAAGGGGGTTCTTAACAGTTAGAGCGGTCAAGGTCTGGAACTCACTGCCACAGGCGGTGATTTCAGCAAAGAATGTGGAATTGTTCAATAAACTTTTGGACGATTTCTTAAGGGACCGTAATATACAGGGGTACAAGTAGTACTCCTAGGAATGAGATCCTATAGGTTGGACTTGATGGGCTAATGTCTTTATTCAACCTCAAATATTATGTAACTATGAGCTGATCAAGTAACGGGGAGGGCAAGAAAGAGAGGCCAGAAAGATGGGGTAAAGAAAAAGAGTAATGGGATGGAATAGGTCGATTTGGGTTATAATCATGGACCATTGAGAGAATAGTCAGTGGAAGGGCTAAGCATGATTAGGGGAGAAAGAGGAAGTTGATTGGGGGGAAGGGGACAAAGAGGAAGTTGATTGGGGGGAAGGAAGTAAAGCAGTATTTGATCATGGACAAGGGAAGAAGAAGGAAGTGAAAACAGATTATTGCTGTGAGGTGGAGGGGGGAGAAAAGCAGTCACCACCTCTCCAAGCTCATTCCTGTGATGGACTACAATCTCACATTTAGTTTACTCATTTGTATTAAAGTTATAGTCTATCATGGGAATGAGCTTGGAGTGGTGGCTACTTTACAACACACACAGGGACCATGGGGAACAAAAGTAGCCACCCTCCGTAAGGAAGGACAGTGTCAGCATGAATTCAGAGATGATTTGAGGATCTACAGCCGAGTGATAGACAAATAAGATACATTTATATTAACAGTTAACATTCTTGAATATATTTTAAACATTTAACTGCTAAGTTTAGTGTCACTATAATGTTTAAGCTGGGGATTCATAACTTTGCACAAAAGTTGTTTGCACAGCAGTGGTGAGTAACTTTACAAATGAGTTTTGAACATATGTTGAGGTACAAATTCTTGCTTTGTGCATTTACAAAATGTTTTCATTTTATTGCTACATGCATTGTACTACACATTCATGACGGTGAACTTCAAATAAGGGTTCACATGGAGGATTTAAAACAAAGGGTTTTTTCATGCATGTGCTTTAATATGTTAATTTGAATGCAATTAATGTATTAACCTCCTTGGCGGTCTGATTTATTGAATTTTTTTTTCTTCCATTTTTTATTTGTCTTCGTTTTTTTCCTTTTAAATTTCCCGCTGGTTCTGCCCCCCCTGCGAGGCGGATGTTTGCAAGGGAAGGAACCCGGAAGACGGATGCCGGTGTTCTAAGTACCAACTTATTGACCTCCCCAACTCCTGACGTCACATCCGGTTACTGCCAGTAGGTCAGCTACACAGGAGGAGCTTCCGCGCATGCGTTGCCAGTCACCATGCCTGGGGAACTTATCGCATGGAGTAGTAATGACAAAAACAATAATGTAATTTAAAAAAGTACTGGATGATTTTATTGCAGCTACTTACAGTATCTGCAAAGTCCTAATTACAAAGGTTTAGAGTTAGTAGAGGTTCTGCAGACAATTACATCTTCTGCAGACAATAACATTTTTTTTTTACAGTCTGCAGAAAATGAAAAAAAAAGGGTGAGGTTTCCCCCCAATTCATACCAGACCCTTTAGCTCTGGTAGGAATGTTAGGAGGGACCCCCCTCTTATAACACAAAAAAGTGCGTGGGGTTCCCCCAAAAATCCATACCAGACCCTTAAGGTCTGGTAGGAATTAGAAAGGGGAACCCCAGCCCCAAAAAATGGGGGGAAAAAACGTGGGGTCCCCCCTAACAGTCCTACCAGACCCTTGATCCGAGCACAAGCCACGTGCCCTCAGCATTGGGAGGGTGTCCCCATGCCGATGGGGACAAGGGCCTCTTCCCCACAACCCTGACCCGGTGGTTGTGGGGGTCTGCGGGCAAGGGGGCTTATTTGCATCGGGGTACCCCTTTAAATAAGGGGCACCCAGATGCCGCCCCCCCATGTGAATGAGTAAGGGGTACTTGTACCCCTACCCATTCACTAAAGGGTTAAATAAAATAGTAAAAAGTCCGGACTTTTGACAAAATCCTTTAATTAGAAAAAAAACAGTTAATTTTTGACTATTCTTTTAATAAAAAATTTTATTAAAAAATGGCTCCATCGATGTAATCCAGAGTCAATCAGGATGCAGGACCCCCGCCGAAATAAAAAAAGTCCTGCCGCAGACGACCACCCGAACCCGACGAAAACTAGTTCCATTCAGTGGGAATGTCAAAAGATGACGTCACGGCTCGCTCCGCCCATGTGACATTCTCTGTCAAATGCTACATATTGCATTCATATATATCAAATGCTTCTATGGTTAAAAGTACAGAGGTAATTGTGTAGTGGTTAGAGGACATGACTGCCATTGATAAGGTTGCAGGTTCTAATCCAGGGCAGGTTAAGGAATAAAGTTTTTTTTTTTTTCCAATAACGAATTTCGTCCGAAACTAGTTTAATTTCGGACCCGAAAAACGAAACAAAACAATTTTTTTTTTGTTTCAAAACGAAACAAATTTTTGTTTTGTTTCAAAACTAAACTAAACAAATTTTTTGCTGGTGCACATGTCTAATGCACACTGAGTTAACAACACATGTGGTCTAATGGTCTATATAGACAAGTTATTTACTATGGAGATTCATATACTGAGGTCATATAGATTCCATACAGTTCAGAGATCATGCCACTGAAAACCAACACGCATAGATCACAGGAGTGTAGATATGCCAAACAGCTGAAGCAAAGCTATGTTTGTCTTATGAGACCATGTACTTGCGCTTAGATGTGGTTCACACTAGAGGGGAATTGGAAGGCTTCCTGGTGGCAGTGATATGCAGGACCTCTGATCCGGGTCAATGTGTCTGAGAGTGTAGGTTCAGGGCAGAGCTGGCGGGTTCACTGTTCGTTACTCGACGCTCCACAACAAGAGAACTCCGAGTGAATGAAACAGCTGCGGTTTTACGGGCGGGACCGCGCCCTGTGGAAGGAGCTGGGCGTGACCGAGGGAACGCGCCGGGCGAATCCATGACACATGCCAACACAGACATCACCCAAGGTTAGATGCCAAGAGAGAGTGGTTACATGGGCATCACCCACAGTCGCATAACAGGGAGGATACATGGGAATCAAACACTGTTACATCACAAGGGTAGAGGTACGTGGACATCACCCACTGTCTTGGCATAGGAGGAGGGGTACATGACCATCACGCACTGTCACATCAAAAGGGGGTGGACCATGAGCATTACCCATGGTCGCTTAGTTAGAGGAGGGTTACATGGCCATTATCCTCGGTCACATCATGATATGGGGGGTGGGGGTGGATATGGGCATTACCCCAGCAAGGACAACCACTGTCAATGATGAAGGCCAAAACGTTACACTACCTGCCCCCACTGTCATTGCCCCTGTTTACTGCAACCTGTGTTAATGCCCCTGGCACCCTGCACCCTTCCCGTACCCGTTCTCTTTAGATTCATCTGAAATTACAATGCTCATGTTTTTTTTCTTTCATGTATAATTAATACCAAATCTTGGCTAATATTTTGCTCAAATAACAATCGTCGATTGACATTGATTTCATTTATTATTCCTTCCTGGATTGCTGAATAAAAAGACTGGTAAGGGACTGAAGGAAAGCACACAAGGCTGGAAGGTGAAGTCACTCTTTGTTGAATTCTGTATGAGGCTGTACACTGACTCATGGCAAACCTAAAGAAAAAATTGGAAAACATTTATTACCTTACAGCAAAATAAGCTAAACGTTCACCTTTACAATGTTTGTGTTGACTTTACAATAAACACCTATCTTAACAATTTCCCATTTCAACTATGATTTTGTTAGACATAGATTTCATGCATGGTATTTTTAAAGGGATCTTTATTGTGCAGCATGTGATGTAACAGACCTTTTATACTGTAGTGAGGCACAAGCTATTTCGAGTCGTGCATTGGTCACATTTTCCTGGGAGGTCCTCCCTGCATCAATGGTTCTCAGGAAAAGAAACTCTTTGGTAAAATGTAAAATAACATTTGATGTTTGTAATAGCAATTACCAATTGCCATGGCAGTCTAAAACAATGTTAAAAAAATGTTTACCATCAGGATTAAAACTCCACAACTACTTGAATCAAGTTGGTTGTTGTGATGCATTATCCACGTACTCCACTGTGCTGCTTGGTCTTTCAGAGGGGTCATCCTCAAGAACAAACTAGTTATTGTTGTAAAAAAAAAAATCAATTTTAAAATTTTAACTGTGGACATTTGTTAAGTTACCACTTTATTAGAAGCACACTTACCACCAGTTGTGCATCATTTATGATTGATATTGCATTTCATTTCCCATGGGGTCCATCAACACAATGGCCTTCTCTAACATGTTGACAATCTAAAAAATAATCTTTTTAAATCACACAAGGTTTATGATGACATACCGTATTTTTTGCTCCATACAACACACTTTATGCACCTTATGGAGCGAATCCCTATTGCCCGACTCCCGGAACATGCAGTTTCGGGCGCCGGGGCGAGTAGTTTTCTGTACATTTAGCTCTGCTAAAGCAGAGCTAAATGTACAGTGGGAGCCGCTGCTCGTTTAATACGAGTGATCTACTCAGATCACTTGTATTAAAACCGAGCAGCAGCGGTGGCGGCGATCGAGTCCGCCCCCCCTCCATGGTTTTCGGGTCCCTCCGCTCCTCTGGGGGACCCGTGACCATGGGATAGGAGCTCACCATAGAGTCCCTAGAGCAGATGAAGAACATTAGTTCTTCATCTGCTCTGTGTGAACACTGAGACTGTGGCACTGTAGTCACAGCGCCACCTGTCTCAGCGGTCACTAACTGCAGCTTCTGTAACAGTTTCTGTCACAGAAACTGTCACAGAACCTGCCTGCGTCCTATGGTGCGGTGCGCCTTATGGAGCGCAAAATACGGTAAATAGATCACTTTCATGCACAGAATACATTCACCATGTGGTGTCATAAAGATCTGTATACATGACAGAATTATATAAGAGTGCACAATAAATGATCCCAAAAAGGTATATTAAGTTCAATATTAAATATCAGTATAATCCAGTGTGCTCCAACATTTACAGGGCACAGCCAAAGATTTTCCACAGGAAATGTCATCTAAAGAATAAGTGAAAGGAAACATTAATCATAATTATTATTTGTTTTCAAAATTGATAGAGTTGGAATTGTTACAACTTACTAACCCTTCCTAGTCTATGGAATTGACCATAAAATAATGCAGTAGAAACTACTGCACACAGCTGGTGAACAGGATCCTGAATAACAAAGAAATTAAAAGTTTTAATGCAAAATAACAAACATGTAACACAAGCATAAAAACAATCATACTTGCCTGATGGTTTTTGGCCAAATGAAACAGGTATGCATCAACAACCTGCATTGTAAAAATAAACAAACTAATTTAGAAAGTGATCTTTTGATTTTGGCTTTGGAAACATTTAAAGCAGTGTGCTCTCTTACCTCATCAACCAGCCACTGAGTACCACGCGGTCCCACATCTGCTAACACTAAGCCATCATCTGCAGCAGCCCACACATTTTGAATTGCAAAAAATAAAATGAAATTAAACTGCTGGTATATAACTGTACACTTTGGAGACGCACAAATGTTATGGTTGTTAATACTGGTTGAGTACGCCTTAACAGAAAAGTTAATTTTTTCAATCATTTCAATCAACAATTAAAGACATAGGTGAGGAATGAAAGAAATATGTTTTCAGTTGTTATAAAAATAAGATTTTAAACAATAAAAAAATAAAATAAATTTTTTAGCTATATATCCAAGGTTTAAATAAAATGGATTTTGAGATTAGACTTCCAATCTTTAAGTTATCTCCTTATATTTGCTAATATTCCTCAATTGAAATTACTTATGTCTGTGGGCATGTTTGATAAGGGGATACTCAACCTATATTGAGTCTTTGGTAACATATCAAACTTGGAATGTCAAAGTGGACCTTACCCATATCTTTGAAATAACAACAAACACACCTTTACAAATGTTAGGAATGAGCATATACAATTGCAGGCTTTGTATTCTTTGCATAGCTTATTTCTCTTTTCTTTCCCAGTCTTCTGACAGTGGGCATTTTGAGTAAGGGCAAATTAATCCATCTACCGTTACTTCTGGAAAACTCTGGCACATGTGACTAGACATGTGACCTATCACATCATCTCATCGGAATAAAATGCCTTTCCCTGAGATCTCGTGAGATTACAGATGAGATTTCCCATCTGCTAGTGTGATTTTTAGTGAAAGGGGGTAAAGGTCCACTGTAAACAAGAACTTTATAACATTATCTGAACATCAAATGTAATATGCCAAACAGTGGCAATGTAAACAAACCAACCAGAAAGGCCAATTGATTTGAAAGGCCAAAGAAATGACCAACGGGGTCAAACTAGAAAATGGAGAATACAGTAACTGCTACCTCTGTCTTCTATGCTTTTGAAGACATTCCAAGAATTATCTGTTGAAGGCTTAAAAATTCAAGTTAAATTTTAATGACTTACAGTTATCATAAATGTAACATAGTAAAATCAATATAGTACATAAAGGAACAATACACTGCAGAAGCAGAACAAGGCACATTATATGCAATACATGCAAGCTGTTTAATGGGAGTGGTTTTGCTTGTACCTCAATAGTGACATCCTTTTTTCATGTGTCAATATCATTGAAGGCGGCTGTGGGACAGAAGGTACGTGGGTGTTTATGTCTTCAACCGACTTGCTGTCATGACCTTCTGGCCTGTGCACTGTACTTTTCACACTTCTTCTGTAAGGTTTTAAATGGTCAACATTGTGCTTGGTTTTTAATGTGAGTCCTTCGGAATTGCTTAAAGTAACAAGCTTGCCAGATATTGACTGGATGATGTATGGGCCAAAGAAGTCTGACATTATTCTTCCTCCTTTCCTTGCGTTGAAAAGCAGGACCTCATCTCCCACAATCTAATTTAAATGCTTATATTTCTTTTGTACTTTTTTCTCATATGCAATCTTCTGCTTTTGTTGTGACATGGCGATGGTCTCCTTAGTTGTTTTTTTCACTGTATCCATGGCAGTTTGTTTTTCTTTCATAAACGTAACATAACTGTTCTCGTCTGGCAAAATAAGAGATGTAATCTGCCCAAAATAAAAAAAAAAAAATGTATTATCCAAAGAAGGATGGACAAAATTCAGGGTTAATGAGTTCAAGTTAATTGTAGTGCAGTCATTTATTTTTAAAGCTAAAAATATTTGTGATAGTTCTAAAGATTAAATTACTATAAATATATTTAAAAAAATGTTGTACATACATGTGCACACTATCTGTAAATACTGTTATGACTGCAAACTTTAACATTTTGTTTTAGTAAAGAAAGACCTGTCCACATTTTATGTGAAAGTTATCTTAAAGATAAAAAAAAAATAGAAAACATTGTTAGGATCTATATATACTCCACAAGTATTAAATATATTACGGAGAAAAGCTTACATTGAAACTGTGACAACAAATATTAACATCTACTGGCAGGTCAACAGGAACCTCGCAGGGGAACACTGCCTCTCTCCCATACATCAGAAAGAACGGAGAATGTTTAGTTGTGGTTTGTATCTTGGATCTTAAGGAAAATAATGTGGCATCCAAGTACACATCCCAATTATTTTGTTGTTCATTAACTAATTTAGTGAGGGCACTAGAATGAAAGAAAAATAAAAGCAAAATCAACAAATTGACAACACTCTTTGAAATAATGCATGATTTGTAGCTATAACCATAAACAAATAGCAACATGTGGAATGCTACAAGAACATTACTTAAACTGTAACCTGTGGAGTAAATTAATAATAAAAGCTAAAATAACGATTTATTTCAACTTGCCGTTTTATGTTTTGATTCGTTTTTTCATCCAGGCCGTTCGTCTGGGGGTGATAGGCAGCTGTCACACTCCTCTCTATTCCTAAAAGTTCACACATACTGTAGTATACCTTCACTAAAAAGAAGAAACCGGAGTCAAGTGTTAAAAATCAAATAAAGCAGGAAGAAAAAAATATTAAATAATTTCAACAGTAATGGTATATGGAAAGTAAACATATTTGATTCACAAACTCTCTGCCCTGGTCTGAAAGTATTCTTTGGGGACAGCCATGTCTATATATAATGGAACAAAGACGTTGTGTCACCCCTGCTGCGTATTTCGTTTTGAGAGGAAAAGCCGCCACCCATTTAGAGAAATAATCTGTGGCAGTCAGGATATATTGATAGTCATTTTTAGTTTTTGGTAAAGGTCCTGTAAGGTCAATGCCCACCAACTCCCAGACAGCAGACACCTAACATGAGAAAACAAAGATAAGAAATATCACTGTAATATAATAAAAATATTTTTAAGAGACTAAATTTAATTTTATCTTATTGTCACAACCGTGGTGCGAGCCCGAAGTGACTAGGAGGATCTCCCTTGCAACTCCGTCTGCGGACCTCCTGGAGGTTTAACAGGGGGGCAAAGGCAGGAGCAGCACGGGCGCCAGATGTAGACTTCAGGTCGCCAGCCGGGAATGGAGCCCGCTGGGATGTGGCAGGTAGACAGGTGAAGATCCACAGAGTAGTGAGGAAACAAGCCGGGCCAGGAACCAGAGAGCAAGTGGTACCAAAGCAGGATCCAAAAGAGTAGTCAGGCAGGCCGGATCAGGAACCAGAGGGCAGCATAGACAGAATCAGTATCCAAGGAGAGTGGTCAGGGACAAGCCGAGTCAAGGTATAATAAGATACAGATCAGAGCTGGTGCTGGGTACAGGCTGAAGATCACTCAGCAATGAGGAGACTGCTGAGGCTGTTTTATATAGCCCGGGTGACGTCACGGGGTGGAGCTGACGTGGTGACGTCATTGGCCGTCCGCCGAAACGCACGGGGGCGTGTCCCGCCGGGCCGCCGTGTCATACGGGGACGTGTCCCGCCGGGCCGTCGCGTCATACGGGGCGTGGCCTGCCGCGTCCTACGTGTAGGAGCCCTGACCGGGACCGAAGGACGGGCTGTGACCCGACAGTTATATAGAATTGTACAGTCCACATTTACCTGAATGAACTGTAACGATTGGGCAGCTGCCAAAGGTCTGCCAACCTTCTGGCACTTGTCACATTCCAGGACCTGTAAGACATCTGCTGTTACCATGTCGCCAGCTTAGACAAATATTGTGAAATAATTTCTATAAGAATTCATATTTACCCAGTTTTCAATATCAATGGTCATGCCATGCCAGTAGAATCTAGAGCACATTGCCGAACATGTTTTTATAATGCCTGTGTGCCCTCCAATTGGAGATGAATGTAACTCTGTAAAGATCTGTTTGGCCTCTTCCTTTGATTTAATAGCTTTCCTGCTTCCGAAGAAGAGCTTTCCACCTGTCAAGAAATGGAACATTCAGGACCAAAATCCATAACAAATCTATCTTTACAAACCCCTAAAATTGATTTCACTTCTGATACTTACCCTTTATAGAAAATTGAGAGGTTTGTTTCTTAAAGTAGAACCTCTGTGATTTATTATACTCAGATGGGTATTCTCCCATAGAAAGGAACTTGAAAATCTCGTCATACTTGTTCTCCATATCTGTAAATATAGAACACCATTCTCAGCCAAAATGTTAGAATTCTCTGCGGCTGTCAGTGGGCAACCTCACAGATTATGTTCGGAACATTACACAGCTTTTTGACAATAATACAACAAAATCCCACACTGCCATACCTAATCAGTAATTACTATATGTAAGCACAAACTAAAACTAGCTGTTCAGCAGAAAAATGCATACATTTACACGCCAGTGTGTAAAATTTTACTGTACTATGTAAAGTCTGCTAATAACAGACACTACAAGTTTTTCGTACTCACCATCAAGGAGTCGAATATGACTGGACAGTGCTAGGCAAGTGATGTAAGCAAATGCAAACCCTATAAAAGAATAGCAGAAGGTAAAGACTGTGAACTTTGAAAAATGCCCCAACATGATATAAGTTATACCAGGGGCTGAGTGACCCATCGGGAACTGCACAAGGGTCCCTGACCAGCACGGGGCCCCTGGCCAGGCCCGCCGATAGGGGTGTACAGGCAGCTGTCCCCATACAAGAATCTGAATCTTCATAGAATCAATGTTAATATTGTGTGCCTCACAAAAGTGACTTTACTTGGTCCTAATGTTGGACAAGTGATCCCTAGTGCAATCACATAATCATCTTGTAGTTTTGCCTACATACTGTTTGCAGCAAACTATATGAAGATAACATAAATCACTAGCCTGGTTTGACAATTGACCAATTATTTGATGTGATATGATGTGCCAGTGACATAGGATATTATTGTATGAGGATCATGTAGCAGATCACAGCTCGAACAGCCTCAATTTTGTTAATAAAAAAGTTAAAATTGCCCTGGCCCTAGGACAGAACCGTGAGGTATGCTACTTACGACCTTAGACCATTTAAAAAATGAGCCATTTATCACTATTCTCTTGACATCATTCTGTAACCAGTTTTCTGTCCATTTGCATACCATTTTATCAACACCAATAGGCCTTTGGATGTAAATGAAGTATTTATGGGCTACTACAAATGCATGTTGGTTGTTACTTATGATGCCGTTTTTGCCGGCAAATGGATGACTATAGTCTCTGAACTACTTTACATACTATTGACGTTAGGATGACTGGTCTGCAGTTTTGCAGAGACATCTCAATCTTTTTTGAATATTGGTTCAAAAATTGCTTTATGGAAATCCGTTGCTACCATTGCAGTCAGCAAGGTGTTTATTAAAATTATGAGCAATGGTCTGGCTAATGGGAGATTTTTTTGGATGAAAAGCTTCAAGCTGTATTTTTTGTTAACACAACTGTAAGCACCCTGTGGTTACTGTTGTCCAAGTTGTGCCTGGTTTCCAATTGCTCCATTTTGTTTGAAATTTATATCCAACAGAGTTTTTTTTTTCTGCTTGGGACTTCCACCATTTGAGCCATTCAATTATCCTACATAAAGTTCAAGAAACAACAAGACAAGGGTGCGCAATTGCATTCGTCCAGTCGATGACAAGGTAATTGAATCTTCCCATAAAGTTAAAGAAAGTTTGTAAAATACTTCTGGTCTTTATCACAGAAATAATGCACTCTAAATTGCATTCCCCAATAAAACCTGTTGCACCTTGCCCTCCTTTGTTGTGGCTAAGTAAAATTGCTTACAATATGTGTAGAAAATCTGTCCAATATTTATGGCTGCTGTCTCTTAAATACACATTATTTAAAAAAAAAAAAAAAACTGCCTTGTCTCTCCATCTTATTTTGCAGCCCAGTCAAGTTGCTGTCATGTGCCGCACTTCAGAGGAGGTGAGGTGGATCGCAGCTGCGGTTCTAACCGGTAGGGTTGAATAGGCGGTGTCAGGCTAAAATCCCAGGCGGCTCTCTCAATCACTAACAGAGTTTGGGATTTAGAAATCATATACCGCAGTAAAAGTAACAGAAAAGGCAAGATGTACTATATGTGAGGAATATTACTCCATATCCCTTATGACATCACAGTGGTATTGATACTGGGGAGCATGTGATTACAAAGCAAAGTCTTTAGATGAGTAGCACAATATCAGCAGTAGCAATCCAGTACTAGACTAATAGATTTCAGTGAATAGACAAATAATGAGGCATGTACATAGAGATTTCACCAGGTGGCAGTAGAGCGGCTCTACGGGTAACACAGTCTAATATAGAGCAAGTACTTGCGGTTGAGGGGATTGAATCCCTTGCTTAGGAGAATCCTATGGAGTCCTGGAGAGGCGTCCTTCCAGTAGGGGTGAAGGTCCGGATGGAAGGCTCGTTGTTGTGGTGCAGGGTAGCTCCTGGGGTGTTGGCCCATGAACCCAATAGTGGAACGCCGTCCATGGGTTCAGAGGCCTCTTATATACTGGTGGAACGTGGAAGAGGAGCCTCGCGGCGTGACGTCACTTCCGCGTTCCACCCTGGAACGCATAGCGATACGCGGCCAGGGGGAGGAGGCGCCCTGAAACGCCCACGGCCGATGCGTTCCACTCTGGAACGCAGTCGGCTCGTGGATCCGAACCCGGAAGTATTACAGTACCCCCTCCGCAAGGGAACACCCCCGAAGTTCCTAGTGGGAGAAGGCTTGAAGGGAAACCTGGCGTGGAAGCGTCGTATCAAGAGTGGTGCATGCACATCCGTGGAATATTCCCAAGAGTCATCTTGGGAGCCGTAACCCTTCCAGCGGATGAGGTACTGCAAGGCCTTGCCACGTCGTCTGGAATCAAGGATCTTCTCAAACTCGTACTCGATCTCCCCTTGTACCTCGACAGGGGGAGCTGGTTGGGGAGCCCTGCATGGGAATGGGTCGGCTCGGAAAGGCTTCAGTAGGGAGACATGGAAGGAACGGTGAGCTCGCAATTCAGGAGGCAACAAGAGTCGCACGGCATTTGGGTTGATCACTTTGTCGATCTCGTAGGGTCCAATGAACTGTCTAGCTAGTTTTCTAGAAGGAACTGTTTGCTTTAGGTTTTTGGTGGACAGCCAAACTTTATCACCCACCTGATAAGTTGGAGGGGCACGTCTCTTTAAGTCATAGAAGTGTTTCTGCCGCTCTTGTGAGGCTTTAAGGTTATTTCGGAGAAACAAGTTGGTTTCAGTGAGTTTCGCCAAGTAATCCACGGCTGATGGAACATTAGTGGGAAGGAAGTTCGTGGGCAAGTACGAGGGATGGAAGCCATAGTTTGAGAAGAATGGAGTATGCAGAGTGGAGGAACCTGGAGGAGTTATTAAAGGCGAACTCCGCTAGAGGGACCAGGTCATACCAGTCGTCTTGCAGGTGGGTGGTGTAACATCTTAAATATTGTTCCAGACACTGGTTGACCCTTTCTGTCTGGCCATTAGTTTGAGGGTGGTATGCCGTGGATGAACGGTGGTCTATACATAGTGCGGAGCAGAGGGCCCTCCAGAATCTGGAGACGAACTGAGTGCCTCGATCTGATATAATAGTGGTCGGCAATCCGTGGATCCGAAGGATTTGTGAGATGAAGCAATCTGCGGTCTCTTTAGATGAGGGAAGCTTTTTGAGAGGGATGAAATGAGCCATTTTGGTAAGGCCACCAGAAGTGCCTTTTAACTAGCTCGAGGGTCTTGCTGTAGCCGGGATGACCCGCCAATGGAGCATCGTGTAGTAACTGCAAGACGGTGGGTTGCATGGAAGGAGGTATGTACATCTTAGTCTCCTTGTAGTGGAACCCTTCCCCGTCCCTGGTGAGTCCAGCAGGGGGAGAGACCGGGTCCGTGGATAAGCTGTTTCTAATGCGTTCCTTGAGTGGTAGAGTAGCACCGAGGAACTTGGTTGTCGGGATTACTGGAGTGGAAGAGTAAGTCACAGGCTCTTCCCCGTGAATACGTGAGAGGGCATCCGCCTTCCCATTCCTTGAACCGGGTCGATAGGAGATGATAAAATCAAAACGGTCGAAGAACAGGCTCCATCGTACTTGTCTTCCAGAAAGGGTCTTGCAGGTCTTGAGATACTGGAGGTTACGATGGTCCGTAAAGATAGTGAATGGGAATCTTGTTCCCTCTAATAGGTGTCTCTAGGGCAACCTTGATCGCGAGGAGTTCTTTTTCCCCAATGGGGTAGTTCGTCTCAGCTACAGTGAGGGTTCTAGAGAAGAAGGCGACAGGGTGCAGAGGAGCCTCTAGCCCTAAGCGCTGTGACAAGACGCCCCCTATTGCTACATGGGAGGCATCGACCTCCAATACGTAGTGGTACTGTGGGTTAGGCAATTTTAGGATTGGGGCGGAAGAGAAACTTTTCTTTAGTACTGCGAAGGCTCTTTCAGCTTCGGTGGACCATGAGAAAACGCTATTAGTGCCAGTGAGGGCCGCTAAGGGCTTGACAATAGCGGAAAAGTTTCATATGAATTTTCTGTAGTAATTGGAAAAGCCTAGGAATCGTTGCAGAGCTTTCCTTGTCTTGGGAGCTGGCCATTTTACGATGCAGTCTACCTTTGCTTGATCCATCTCAATCCCAGGAGAGATGATGTAACCTAGGAATGAGATAATGGTCTGTTCGAAGACACATTTTGATAACTTCACGTAGAGGGAGTGAGCCCTGAGTCGAGAGAGGATCCACCGTACGTGTTTCCTGTGACTTTCTAGATCCTTGGAGTATACAAGAATGTCATCAAGGTACACGACGACACAGACGTCAAGGAGGTCTCTGAAGATGTCATTTATTAGATGTTGAAAGGTAGCTGGGGCGTTGCACAATCCGAAGGGCATGACGGTATACTCGAAGAGACCGTATCTTGTCTTGAAAGCGGTCTTCCATTCGTCTCACTTGCGGACTCTGATGAGATTGTAAGCCCCTCGTAGGTCAAGTTTTGTGAAGATTTGGGCGTCTTGTAATCTCTCAATAAGTTCGGGTATCAGTGGGAGAGGGTAGCGATTCTTGATGGTTACCTTGTTAAGTGCTCGATAGTCAATAATCGGTCTAAGTGACCCATCCTTGTTTTTTACGAAGAACATACCGGCACTAGCCGGTGAGGTGGAAGGTCTAATGAAACCTTTCCGGAGATTCTCCTCTAGATATCCCTTGAGGTGTACTAGCTCAGGTTCTGAGAGTGGGTATACGCGCCCAGTGGGGATGGTGCTTCCAGGTATCAGATCTATCGGACAGTCGTACGGCCTGTGTGGTGGAAGGGTCTCCGCCAACTGTATGCTAAAAACCTCTGCAAATTCTTTGTATTGAGGGGGAGGCTTGTCTTTGGTAACTGACAACAAAGGTGTTATGGGATAACACGTCTCGTTGCACGTCTCGTATTGATACTGGGGAGCATGTGATTACAAAGCAAAGTCTTTAGATGAGTAGCACAATATCAGCAGTAGCAATCCAGTACTAGACTAATAGATTTCAGTGAATAGACAAATAATGAGGCATGTACATAGAGATTCCACCAGGTGGCAGTAGAGCGGCTCTACAGGTAACACAGTCTAATATAGAGCAAGTACTTGCAGTTGAGGGGATTGAATCCCTTGCTTAGGAGAATCCTATGGAGTCCTGGAGAGGCGTCCTTCCAGTAGGGGTGAAGGTTCGGATGGAAGGCTCGTTGTTGTGGTGCAGGGTAGCTCCTGGGGTGTTGGCCCATGAACCCAATAGTGGAACGCCGTCCATGGGTTCAGAGGCCTCTTATATACTGGTGGAACGCGGAAGAGGAGCCTCGCGGCGTGACGTCACTTCCGCGTTCCACCCTGGAACGCATAGCGATACGCGGCCAGGGGGAGGAGGCGCCCTGAAACGCCCACGGCCGATGCGTTCCACTCTGGAACGCAGTCGGCACGTGGATCCGAACCCGGAAGTATTACAGTTGCTTAAATACTCTGTGACCACTGTTTGACAATTGTTACGAAGTTGAGGTCTTTAGCACTTTCTTTTCAAATTGTCTATCAATGTCTTTTAGATGTGTTGTCTGCTACTTCTACTGCTCTTTTGTGGTCTATTCCACTTGATTCAAATCGGGTGTTGCAACGAAAACTACCAAAAAAACTTTTTTTCCATATTCTTTTATTATTATCTGATAATGAATCAAAGTGGGGTGGGGTGCTGATGCTGTATGTAAGCTAAGGAAAAATGGTGGGTGTGTGGCCTAAACAGTTAAACAGATATCTTTTGTCTCACCCCATCCCTTGGCATACTCACACAGAGACCCCCTGTGAGGAGAAAAGGGGCATTTATTTGTGTAGACTTTTTTTCTCTTTTTGTGGTGGTCCTGGGTACTACAGCATTGAGGGATGTGCTCTGGAATCATTAACTGAGTGTTTGGTTTGGTATGGTTTTATAAACCCCCAAAAAGCGCATTATCAAGCAGAATGAAATTTGATAAAGACCAGATAATATAAAGATCGAATGCATATACCCCTTAGGATATTTATTGTTTCCCAACTGCCTTCTGTACATTATGACATAGGCATGTTTGGTATTGAACTTTATTGTTATTCTCTTATACATTTTTGTATACATTTGTTATTATTGTAGCTCCATTATAGCATTAATGTATTGAAATTGTATAAAACATAACCCTGAGCAGCGCATATGTATGTATCAGGTATCAGTCACTGGTCATAGTCTGACAAATGTGTATTCCTCCAGACTCTCTCTGGTTTCAAGGAAGGGCTGATCACACTGCTTGGGATTTCAGGGCAGCAGAGGGCCAGGTTATAGAAAACATTAGGTGAACAATTGAATTCTGTCAAATCAACATGTATTTTTCTGTATATGCTTTGTTGTAAAGGGATAAACTATGAGTTAATGTACATGCAATACACCGATGCATTGATAGTTGTTTTTTGTATATCATTTTGCCCAGACATGTTGTTTAAAAGGACTGTCTTGTTGTCCATATACATTTTAATTCAACTGTAAATGACTGATTGCTAAGATATTGGATACGTTATTAGTTTAGAAATCCGCTAATGAAATGGCGATTGATATGGTGCAGAAAGGCCTGTATAAAAAAAATCTTGCAAATAATAAAAACCATATTAGTAAATTTTGTAGTATTAAATTGCTCATGCAGCTACACTATTTATGGTCAAATTTGGTGCTTAAAGCCCTACAGAAAGTTTTTTTTTCAATGAATGAGTCAAGAGCAGTTGAAAATAATAAATGAAGCTTTATCTGCAATACTCGCATATATAGCAGAACCCGACCGTTTTGGTTATCCAGCATAATTGAGTCAATTTCCTTTAAAACCAGGGCATCATGGACACACTCTAGTGTCTGTAACCATTTTTTATACAAGGTAGACAATGTCATGCATTGTTAGGCAGAGTAACTTGTTTGTCTAGCACATGCACATGTGAACATGATAGATTTGCAGGGAAGTTATAAACCCTAGACATACATTCTGCTATTATTGTTTTAGTCTTGGTTGCCATCTGGGGCTACATTAAAAAAAATCCCTCTGTGAATCTTCTTGCAATAAGTATTCTGCAAGACCTGATCAGTGAGCTTTGGGCCATGCCTCCTGTCAGCAGTTTACCTGGGTCATACCCAGGTAGCACCTCAACAATATCAATGGGGTGTCATAATTTTGCAAAAGTAGTTCTCCTGAATTGGTCCGTTGTTGCCAAGGCTGACTGCAGACATGTCCTGACACTGAGCTGCAAGATACCATATTACTTCAGGGATAATTTGACGATCTCTCTCTGCTGCCTGGGCTAAAGATGCCACCTGTGCACCCATCAAACCCTTCAGACTTACTCATTAGCAGTATATAGATTCCTTCAATAGTCTGTTTGCCTCATGCTATTTGGGAATACTCCACTGAAATTTGACAATGGTCTCCTGAACAGCATTATCCTTGATGAACTGCAAGCATTGAAATTTTGCAGGGCACACCCAAAACTATACTTCCTGTTTTGAATGTCACTCCTACAGGGTTTTCACAGAGAACAAAAAAGTACACAGTCTCTTTAAATATCACTGCCTTTAGATCACATTCAGTGCCTGTGTTCTCCACCACATGTAGAACAATAGTAGAACATGACTATGTCGGCTTTACAGAAGGGAAAGCCATAGAATAGTCAGTAAACGCATTAATGTCAATTACAAAGGTTTTGTTATCCATGTTTTTTCCAACAAATGTGAACAAAATCTTCTCGCACGGGATATAAAACATAAACACAAAACTTCCTGGCTAATGACTCAAAAATACTTCCTAGCTCACAAAACCCTTCCCATCCATTTGTCTACCAGGTGAAAAGCTGGAGTGAAGTTGTGGGCTGGAAACCTAGAGGAAACTTCCTTCTTTAGAGTCCTTGAGAATTCTCCCTTAGAAATCTGTCAAGTGTGCAAATGGCTAATCTAAAAAAGTCACCCTTTTATTAATTTGAAGTTAAAAAATGTAATCAACTATTTGTGTGCTTTTATACTGTGATCTATGAGAAACCAAGAGTGTGGAAGTTGTTCTATAAATAATAATTTAAGTGTCTGCCAACTGTGGAAATTAACACATCAGCAACAGTGTTTCTTTTCACAACTGATGTCTGTGATCCAACACCTAAAAGTTTAACTCTGAGTTACTTCATAAATCAGCAGAGCTTCCTTATTAAATTTCTGGCAATATCTTACCAGGCCAAGTATTATCCATGAAGGTCCTGGCCTACAGGTAATATGGTACTTGCTTAGTGTTACAGTTTATCCTTATAAATGTTCCTTACTTTGACGGCTCTCTACTGGGGCAACCTTTGTCGGACAAAATTACTGGTCTTGCACATGCTATGTCAGGGAAGGAATTAGCTAATATTTATGAACATCTTCTATTCAATTGAACATGTCTTCTAGACGTATACACAGTGGTTCTGTCTCCATTTATTATGTTGTATGCTATCCAATCTTCTCTATTCCCCACTCACACAAAAAAATCAGAGGTATTGCTAGGAGACTCCATGATGTCATAAAGAGGAATCAATTGACCCTGATACACAGGGCATCTGTCCCAGGTCAGCTACCTGATCTTAGCAGTAGTTTTTCCATCATTCTAAGTGTGACAAACATACTTCAATACTTTGGCTGTGGATTTTTTTGTATACTGTACATCCACACACTCTTAGTAGGTGGATTTTTCAAAATTTTTAGAATTACATTGGATATATAATTTAGTGAACAGAGAATCTTGTATTCTTAATGAATAATTGGCTTCTGAGTTTACTTGTTTTCAATGCATTTTTTTTAGATTAAAAACTATTGATTTAAAAAAGTTTAAGAGCATAAAGTGTTTTATCTAGTTTAAAATAAAATGTATGTGTTGTGTTTGATTTTAATTTGTGTTTGTTTTTAATGTGTGTATTACTATTTAGTTTTAAACAATTATGATGCATTTAGTTTTAAACACTCGATACCTTTCTTTCTTTAATTTCAGTCATGTATTCATATTTCTGAAATTACAGTTATACAAGGTAGAATCAAATAGTAAAGGCAAAATACATTGAACAGGTTTATTAGAAGTAACTGTGAGTGCTTGAACATATCACTTTTCCACATGGTCCCCATGCAAGATGATGCACTGTATCATTCAAATAGCTTTTGTATTCCTTTTAGCCTTTTAGGCTGCTGCTGACGCCAGTCACTTCCCTCACCCTTCTGCTTCTCTTGCTTTCTGGGGAATTCAAGCAATATCATTCCTATACCTCTGATCTCAGGAACTACTCCCCGCACCATGCCCTCTGGAATGCCCGCTTAGTCTGTAACAAGGTCACCTCCATCCGTGACCTCTTTATCTCCAACTACTTAACCTACTTGCTGTTACCGAAACTTGGCTTCAGGATTCTAACCTTTCCGATGGTGGTCTATGTCTATATAATTTTGCTTGGTTCTTTTAATTGCCTTTTTTCAGGGTCATCAGCATAAACTTATTGACACAGGCAAAGATGCCCTTTCTTAGCAGCATAACATTGCATTCTACTGTGGAACAGTTTAGTGCACCAAATCACCACATTGTGAAGTACAACAAAGCACCACATACTCAATTCCCTTATTGCCATATCTGCTAATAAAGTTAGGCATTCCCTTTTATTCATGAAGTTTTTGAGTCCTAAAGGGAGGAGAGACAGAGGGTCTCAGATAGTAGAGGATGAGAAAGTTCTGAATCCATGGGACAAAGTAGTGCATGGGCTGCACCTATGAGACACAGGGCACATCTGCTTTCTGGTCCAATCTGCAGAGTTCAGTAGTCTGAGTCTTCTTTCATACATGTGCTGCAGACATCCTCCAATTGGGATATAGTGGATAACACCGTTGTCTGTGGTGATACTGAGGGCTCGGGTTCTGCCACAGGAAACTTGTGATGGATGGACTTCATGCTGCAGTGCCTGCACAAGGATCCTAGATTTTGGGCCATCTAGGAGATGAACATTACTGATTGGCCACCCTTTTGGAGCCACATTACAAGGAGAAAATGCCAGAGCTCATCCTTACATCACAGAAAACAAACAATTAAACATCTGGAAGAGGTGCTGTGAGGGAATCTCTTCACTTCCTTTCCAGATAGTGGCAGGATCCCCTTACATTATCAATATGGCTTGGGTCGTTAGGTCTGAAAAGGGAGGATTGGTGATGGCAGTAGCGAGGTTTTACATTTTTAATCCTTTAATATGCAGCATTCATCCCTGTCTGTCAGCAACAGTTGTTGGCAACATCTAAACCATATGATTAGATGTGGTTAAGGGCAGACACCTTTTAGACTGGACTACCCCCTTGACTTTAGGGTGTTGAGTGTGGACCACAGGCTTTAGCTTGTCCAGTAAGCATTCAAGCTGCTGGGCCTTCTTTGCAGCCAGTGTGGTTTTAGAATGAGCATTGGATGGTTTTGTGAATGGAAAAACTCTGTTCCCAGACAGAGTTGACTGGCTCATCAGCAATGATTATCAAACCCCTGCAGCTGATGGTAGCAATTCATTTTTTGGATTGAATCAAGGCTCAAAATTATTATTATACCATACAACATAGCCATCTCTGGTCACCTCTGCTGCCTGCCACTATTATCTCCTGCCACCATTACCACAACCTAACCACCTTAACCATCTCCTGCCACCACCATAGGCTGCCTAGCATTGCTATATCATGCTTCCTCCACAGCTGTAATCTGGTGCATCAGCACTGTCAAGTTTCCACACGTAATGTTTCCACATCCACTCAGCTGTCAAATTTGTGCCTTGCACGTTTTATGTTTGCAGTTTATCCGCAGTTGCTCCTCAGTTGTAAAATTTGGCCGATTTTTTTCAGCAGGGTCAATCCTGCATTACACCTCAATGTTTTCTATAGATTCCACTGTATCCACATTGTCAGTATGAAATGCCAAATGTTTCTTCAGCTGCTCATCAGTTGTAAAGGTTTTAGTGTTTGCTGTAGGCAAAATCTAGAATATTTGTTGCTGTAGTCTCTCTGGAATAGTGTAGTCTAACTAGTAATGTTTCAATTTTTAAAACCTGCCTGGTCTCTCCGTTAAACTGTGGCCTGGTAAAAGTGCTCACATCCTGTGCTAGGTGTCAGTAACATAGGTAGTTCACATTTTTGCTCAAATAATGCACTTTAATATGGACACACACTAGGAAGCTTTTAATCAAAATACAATGTCTAAAATATGGCCAATTGATATTTTGTAATGTGCATGGAGTCAATAATTTTTTTTTTATTAATTTACCTCTGTGCTTCCCTATCTTTCCTAACCTAAAGGTGTTAATCTAAGCTGCTCTGCTTATTATGTGTGATGATAATAAATTAAAGCTGTGAGTGCTACTAGTTTTCTCAAACTTAATAAGTGCTAACTATGTGCAAAATTCGAAACCTCCAAACAGTTATCACAAATGATACATTGGAATTTTAACAAATATAATATTATCAAAATCTGCTGTAAGCATACAGCAAGTACAAATAAGGCCTCATTTAGACAGGGCATACACATTTGTGCAGCAGCGTGTACGCTCGTAAACGGGCTGATCCCAGGAGGGACAGGTGCTGCGTGTGATTGCACGCAGCAGCCTGTGATGGACTACAATCTCATGATTAATTTGTATTGAGATTGTAGCCCATCACAGGAGTGAGCTTGGAGAGTTGGCCAAGTCAAGCCCAAACAAGCAAAATGTTTGTTAATTGTTAACATACTTTAATTAATTTTTTAAATTTAACTCCGGTTTTTAGTGTCACCTTAAGGATAGACTGGAATTAATTTTCAAATGTTCTAGACTGATACGTAATTGTATCACACAGCCACTATATGGGAGTAGAATGGGGGGACGCATTTAATGTGAAAGACATTTGAATGTGGGGCCTGTAAGCAATGCCCCTGGATTCTTCAAGGGAAATGTATCTTCCTTATGGGTGAAAATGGGCCCCTAGACATTTTATGAATTGTCAAAGGCTAGGGGTTGTATTTTTGATTATGTGCACTGTGGGCAAAACTAAATGACTATTTTGTATTTGGATATATGATCACACATGCATTATACTGAATGGTAAGGTGACTACCCATGTGACCTGACATGTTAGACTGTACCACTGATTGAATGCATCAACAAAAAAATTCTATGCCTTAGACCATATGCATACTAACATGGGGGGACGACGACGACGAGGGGAATGATAATACATTTTTATTGCAAAATGAAGCTAGGTGGAAGCACTCTAAGGTAGATGGTTTAAATTGGGCCTCAATTAAATGTTGAGCTATAGGCCATTTTTTATGAAAATAAATAGAAGCTGCTATCTAATCAGCACATTGCATTAAAAAATGTCAGCAAAGTCCAGAATTGCTTACTTTTTTATCCTTTTGGAACTTCTTCCACCTACTTCCCCAGTTCAGTGCTTGCCCAAAGTTCCGGACAAGGAGCACACAGTAACAACATCATCAAGTGTCTGTTGCTAAACTCCTCCTATCATTCATTGCACAGCGCATGTATGTTCCCTCATTGAAAAAAATTGTGGCCGATGGGAGTTGCTGCCTGTACGTGTCTGGAGCAGTAGTCTTATAATGGGAGCGTGCAAACATGGGTGTCTCCAATGGGTGACTCTGCTACGTGAAGGAGCCACTTGCAAGCAGGACAGTGGGGGCTGTGATTATTTGTACAGCCAAACAACCAAGAAAGACCAACTTTAGAAGAGAGAGATAAATAATTTTATGTAAGTATGGACCTTCTCTGCCTAAAATGTAGCATGGTTTTATTTGTACTTGTATATATGGTCACAGCAGATTATGACTGTTAAAATTTCCATGTATTATTTGCATGTTTTTTTTTTCCTTCAATGCTAAATGAGGAAAGGGTTTAGGCATTGAGACCTACAGGAAATTGTAGAGATACTATATATGCTGTCTAGCATATTAATTCTGTTTTAAACAACTAAATATAAAATGTATTTTTTTGTCCTCCAAGATAAATTGGAATGTGGTACAGCCAATAAGATATGCCAGAAATGGGATACATAATACCTATGCAGCCTTCACAATATGTCCTTTCATGGTGCAAAAAAATACACTTTATTATATACATTTGGCATTAACAGCTGCCAGTTTTAAAATGCGGCATTTTCTAACTGCTAAAATGCTGACTGTGTAGTTTGTACTATTTTTCTGTGACATACTATATCGCTTTCAAAGTGCAACCTACTCCAACTGCTTCACTGCTGACTATGGAGTCTATATAACATTTCTGGCCTTTCTGGTATCCAAATATTGCATAATAAAATAAAAGCGATACAATAAAAATTAATTATATTTCATGATAAAATCTGCCTAATTTCTATTTACATGGTAGGCTAGGGAAAAATGCTGACCTGATATGAAGAGTGTCTGCGTAATATATCTGGCCTGTGTCTGATATAATACATTGTAAATTTTATTTCAAAATAAAAACTGCCTCCTCTCACCTTCTTCAATTGTGGTCCAGTAAAACTGCTTACATTAGGTGCAGTGTGTGTGTGTACTATATTTCTGTCTTTTGTATCTGAAATAATACACTTACATTTTGATTTCATGAAAAAACCTGCCTGGTCCCTCTTAGATTTCAGCCTAGTAAAAAGGCTTACATGCTGTCCATCAATATCAAAATTGGAAAAAGGAATTGCCACTGTTTAAATCTTTGTATAACACCCTTGTATAAATATAAACCATATCACTAAACTAGCAAATAATTTCATTATTTAAATTCCTTCTATCAGCTGACTGCTGTGTATAATGTATAATGCTTATGCTAGAATCTGGCTCCATGGCAGCAACACTTCCATACCTATTCGGTCAGCCTGTCTTGCATATTGTGAATGTAGACTCGCACAATGTGATGTAATATACTTTCATTTCATGATAAACCCCCACTAGTTGCCCCTTTTTATATGGTGGCCTATTAAAGCTGCTTACATAGTTTGCATCAAGTCTATACAGTTTTTCTGGCTCTTGTGTCTGAAATATGTCTTAATTTTTATTTCACGATCAAAAATTCCAGGTCTTCCATTGCAACCTTAGAAAACTGCTTACATGCCGCCTCACAATATTTCTGGATCTTAGTTCTGACATAATACACTAAATCACAATAAAACTGTCTCATCTTTCCTTCTTGTATTGCAGCCTAGGGAAAATGCTTTCCTAAAAATTATGCAAAGTGCAGCTATTCCGTACTATATTTCTCAATAAATGAGACAGATTTAAGTATCTGAAATAATACACTGTAATGACTATTTCATAGTTAAAATGGCTTATCTCTTACATAGCTGTTAATGCAAGCTGCCTACATATTCTCCAGCCAATGAGCTACATGTCTTTGAATATGGCAATTTTGACATGGTATTAAACTTTTTAGACTGTGCAGTGTGGTACTACAGTGAAAAATATCAAAAGCTATGCTATTAAAAACGTTGTATTCACACATAACATCTTTGAGTTTGGCAACTCAATACATTAAGGTACAGGCTTCTTTTATAGTTACAGCATGCACACTTGGGGGGTACCTGGGGGGCTGTGCCTTCAGAGAAGAAAATATCCACCAATATCTTGCCATGTTTTATCATGGCACAGATATATTGCCATTTTAGCAATAGGATAGTTTGTGGGCTACATCAGGTAAAAGGCTTGCAGGTAAAACTCCCATTGAAATGAAGGTAATTGTGGAATTGAGACCTTTCTAGGTTTTAGAATTTTTATTGTCAAACACTTCGAGGACTAAACTATGAAGTAACACAAAAGTCTCAAAACAGCTTTTATTACATGAAAATACTTCCCACCCGCAGGCCCTCACTAAAGGGAGACTTTGGAGCAAAATGTAAGAGCTTGACAAACTGTATAGAAAATTTAAAATTTGTGGTAAAATCCTATGATTTGAGGATGTGATTTAAGGCTGTGGTTTATAACAGATACTTCTATTTAAAATCACAAAAAAGGGTGCACCCAGGGAGCAACTTGTCTTTAAAAGGAAGAGAAGATGGATCGTAAAAGGCAACATTGACGAGTTTAAGCATTTCTACAAAAACTTGGTCAGTATGAGTGGCTTTGAAACTAAATTACTAGCACTCCAATAACTACTTCACCTGCAGAGTTCTACAGTAGGCTCACTTTGTCTCTAAAAATTAATGCATAGCTAAGAGCAATCAAAAACATTATTACAAACAATAACAAGGGCAACAAGTGCATAAATACAAATCTTAGGAAATATTTTGAAAGGCATGGATACAAGCAAAACAGTTATTTAAAAAAGGGATAAAATACCAGAGAACATTACCTAAGTACTCCTCCGATCCAGAGGCTACGGGAGAAAAATGTGGAGTATGTGTACTGCAGTTATTGCATAAGGGATGTATCGACAGATCACTGAGCACAGCCATGTTACAGGAAGTAAATATAATGTAAATCAATAAAGGAATTGAAACACAAAGCATGTTATATACAGTATCTGATTCCTGTCAACACCTCCCAGTTCCTTTTTCAGGATATCAAAAGAGTTACCCTGAATATCAGAGGTAGGTATTTCTGCCAAAAATATACAGGGAGGCATTTTGGACTTTTTTCTTGTGTATTTCATTTTAAATTAAACATTATTTAGTGACTTTCTAGGACTAATAGCATGAGACTATGAATGCTTGGAGTGCATTGTTTGTATTTGTGTGAATTACTGCTATGGATTTTAAAAGAATGTTGTGTCCATGACTAATAAAGTTTAAGTCACTGTTAGATGTTAATAAGATGTTTCTTATTATTTTGATGTCTGATGGATGCTTCTGTGCATGAAGTGATTCCATCCTGGTTTTTACTATTTCTGGAAGCTTGCCTGTCAAAATGTACATTATATACGAATTGTTTGTATCTCCATATATTGTACTTATTGAGAAAGGACTTGTCTGAAACACATAGCTGCATTGCTATTTATTGATTTTGTGCTAGTTTCAATAAAGTGTTGATTTTACAGCACATAAGCATGAAGTGCTGGTTTTCATATTTGTAGAATACTCTGCATCCCTGGCTATGGGTAGTGACCAATACAGAGGAGCCAAAAAGTGATGCCTGGCCTAAATAGGCCACTTCTTGACACTTAGACATAAGGTAATGTACAATAACTGATATGTATTCTGTATGCTATAGTATTTTAAAAAGACATTTTATTGCATGACAGCAGTTTCACGTATTGTTTTTACATGAAGAAACATCCTCCAAGCCTGAAAGCTTATCTCCCCACTAGCTGCTTATACAGAATACCAAAGAAAGTAGCTTTGGAATGGAGTGATTATGTCTTTTTGACAGGAAGATCCTGTAAAAGATCAAACATTTGTCAGTGCTATTTTGCTTACATTTGCCTTCCATAGCACCTTGAATTTTAGCCATGTTCTTAGGTTTCCTAATCCAGGCAGGTTTTTAAAGCTTCCAAATTCCTTCCTCCTCTGGAATGCTTCTCTCAGTTTCATAAATCACAGCACATTGGTCACTTTACGGCCCTTTTAAGGATTGTTCATTATTCTATTGCAACAGACTCATCTGCTGTGATGAGGAGCAGGAATGTAAAGGCATGGTCAAAAAACCTTCAGCAATACGTTTACACAGGAAGCACAATATGCTGTCTTATCTGCAACAACAATATCCAATTAGGATGCTGCTAAATATTTTTTTTAGATGTCAGATTTTAGCAGCATACCAGTTGCATACCATTATTGCAGATTAGATACAGTGTGGTGTTTGTTGAAGAAATCGTTTGCTGTCACCATTTTTGACACAATGTCCCAGTTGAAAACCTAGCATGGTAATTTGTGCCCACCCACAAATGTTTCAATGTATTTTTTAATATGGATCAAAACTTGCCAAACATTTAACTTTTTAAATCCAAACTCATGGTTATTGCCCTCTACAAAACCTCAAAGTATTTGTTTTCAACCCAGAGATCATTGTACCCTAATCTAAAACTCAAATAAAGACCCTAATATTAGATATGCTCATCACAGTTTGCTTCTTAGAATTCGGGATGCCCTTTTAGATGCCATCTTTTTAGCCTGGGCTGTCAAAACTGGGCAGGTCAGACAGAGTCCGGTGTTTGGCTTTGTTTTTCATTTGTTTAGAGTCCTTTCTATACAGTCTGGACTTGCATGGAGTAAAACTAGATGTGCATTCACTTTCTACAGCACTTCACAACCACCAACCTTTACAAGACCCCCTTCACCTCGTGAGGATTCTGAAAATCTAGGATCCACTGGAGCAGGCCTTAGGCTGCAA
This sequence comes from Nanorana parkeri, assembly GCF_000935625.1. NCBI lineage: Eukaryota > Metazoa > Chordata > Amphibia > Anura > Dicroglossidae > Nanorana > Nanorana parkeri. Next base: position 143,194 of record NW_017306784.1, on the reverse strand, counting down.
AATGGTGAGTTACTAAAATATGAGCAAGGTGAAGCGTAGGGAGTTAAGTTTTTACAGGAGAATAATAAGCTTACTGCACTAGGCCATGCTATAACCTCTTAGAAGTAGGGGCTGTTACTGATTAAAAAATTTTTCGAATAATCGAACACTAACATTCTAATCGATTAATTTCAATTAATTATAACGCACATACATATCCAACTACATTGGCCTATACACATACAGCACAGCAATGAAGTAATAAAATGAACTAGGATCACAGTAATCCAGCACGTTATTTATCTCAGGTGCCCCACTCAATATGGCCGCCGCTTGAGTGGTGCAACTCAGAATAATAACGTGCTGGATTAGTGTGATCCTAGTTCATTTTATTACTTCATTGCTGTGCTGTATGTGTATAGGCCAATGCCTTGGCTGGCGCTCGTGCAGAAAGTTTCTTGGGCAAACTCATTGGCCCATGTGGCTCCGTCGGCTAATGAAGGGGGCGGAGTCCGGTGACGTCACGGACATCGACGTCACCTTACTCCTCCCCCTTCCCTTTGTTAGCCCTCACTGATATCGACGTCACCGGATTCCCCCCCCCTTCCCTTCGTTAGCCGACGGAGCCACTTGGGGAAGGGGGGGAGGAGTCCGGTGACGTCGATGTCCGTGATGTCACCTGATCTCCGACAGGACTCCCGGAAGGTGGCAGAGAGGTGAGTGTTTTCATTAGCGATCAAAAGAAATGTAATCGATCAAAAAGTTTAACGATTAATCGAGAAATTAATTGTTAATTTACGCAGCCCTACCCCTACTTAGAAGTAATGGCACCTTTTATCAAATGTACCAAGAACAAATTATTATTATTCTAGTACTGGAAAGATATCAGGCAGGAGAATACTTCCAGGAGTGAACTGGTGGAAGTCCACATTTGCAGTAAATACAGTAAGAACAGATATATTTATTTAGGCTGGGCTTATTTCTAATTTGGCCATGTTCTGCAAGACTGGTGTAGGGTATTATATCCTTTTATCCTTTTTGTTAAGTTGTCTGGATACATTTTGAGTTCCTCTTTATCATTTACCCCCAAAATTGGGGCAATGCAACTGTGTTGTGCCTGCATTCTGATTTCTAATTGTACTACAGTTAAAGTATGCACTAAACACCTTAAAGCTGAACTTCAGGCACAGAAACTTTCATTTACATATATTCTTTAATCCCGACAAAGAATAAAAAATGTACTTTGTGTGCACCAAACGTCTTTGCAAGTCCAATTTACTGTATCAAATTATCAGTGACCTCCTACTGTACTGTATATAGCCTGGCCATAATGTAATACAAATGTAAAAGTCAGATGTTCACAGACCAAATGGCTCTGTGAATGTTTTAAAAAACACCTAATGTACTGTACTTTAATATAAAAAAGAATAAAACATAAAAATCAAATTATTTTTATGATAGACTTTTAAAACTGTGGTTAAAAGACAATTTCTCAGCAGCCTAGAGGCTTATTTCCTTGCATATGATTTTATTAACATAATAGGGAATTTTATTGTATTCCATACATTAATTATAGGCTTCAGGTGATCACTACAAGTGTCAGGTGGCCAATTCCAGATCTATGAAACAACTTTTAAACTTCAGGTTCACCACTTTAGAGCAGTGATGTGCTAAGTAACCTTTTTCTGATCGGCCGAAGCTACGGCCAGATCCTTCGGCAGCTTTGTGAATAGACCCCTATGTGTCAGGACTGGATGCAGACACCTTGGTCAGAGTATATAGTGGTGAGTTGCTTCACCTCTAGCAGCTGCCTTTCCCATAAGGCAATATACACTTACCGGTACTCGGTTGCCTTCAGGACTTCAACTATACACTTTGACTATAAATATCACAGATGGCTCCCAGGAACAAAGGAGTAGTACTGACTTGTGACAAGATACAGAAAGAGACAAGACTAAGATACAGAATCAACATAGGGCTATGACACAAGACAGGAACAGATTCAAGAGGCAAGACTAGGATTCAAGATATACAAGAGCAGAATACAGGCTTGTGTATACAGGGCTAGACTGAACTATCAAAAGGCCAGAGCCCTGGGCTTGTAATGCTTAAATAAAGCGCTACTAACCAACCCCCAGGCTGAGAGGGGTGTGTAACCAGGTTAATTAGCCTAATCAGCATGCAGCTGACTAGGGGGTATGTGGCCACAAGCAACCACCAGTGGGAGCTGAGTGGTTGCGACAGGCAAAGGGAATAGCACATTAGTGAAATACAGTACAGTGAACACTATTTGCTAGTGAAGAGCGAATGTTGTGTAAATATACTTCATGCAGCAAATATGCAGGGTGAATGTTTCACTGAGAAATGCATAGAGCATGTGCCTTGTCACACTGACCACTTTATAAATACTGTATGTACCTAAGGGTTTTGGTAACTTTTTTTATCCAGTTCATATTGGGTGGGAGTATTACTTGCACTTAATTCCCTTTTGTGTTGACCACAAAAACATGCCCATAGTTATAAAACATTCGCTGGCCATTATTAATTTGGCAAATATTCCCCCAGTCCCATTTGTCCTTATTATAAGAATATGCATCTGCAAGTGTGACGACAGACACATATCAAAAAGTAAATGTCACATTTACAAAACCTCCCCATAGTGTGAAAATTGTGTTTTTGAAGGACCCATAAAAAGCCAAAAGTGCATTTTGGCTGGTATCAACATTGCGTGAATCTCATTTTGGCAACTCTTTGCCATGGGATACCAGAGATATTACTGTCTGGGTGAACATACATTTTGTTTTTATTAAAAAACAAACAGTGTTTCCATTCATAAATAAGGTAGTTTTGGGAAGGGATAATGAGAGTTGCAGAGTTGAAGGCCAAATGAGTTGGTGATGATACATGTATGAGAAAACAATGGATGTATTGTATTGGTGGTGTAGGGAATCCTAGTAAATGAGTGCTTGAATGCGGTCAACTGAATAAACCTTGAGAGTCTAAAATAGAACAATGTTGTGGTAGTGACTGAGGGAAAAGGGGCATATACAGGGGCATGCCTATTAATTTCAGGACTGAAGTTAGAATTCCTCATTGAGAAAATGAAAGTGGCATAGGAATGTAAAAATGTAACTCTATTATAGCTTTCTTCATAGACAATCATGTTATAAATTGCAATGAATCGGTATCTCAGCAAGATGGTTTATTTTTAAGAATGCTCATGAAAAGGGTATTGTCTATCTCCCTCAAGGGTCAATTACCAAACAGCATTAAGAACTTCCATCACAAACCCCTTCTGATTAAATTACATGACACTGCTATTGGATTTTATTAGGTATAAAACCATATAACAAATCTTTACAAAATAACAGACACCAGAAATTGAGGTCCTTGAAGGCCATCCCACAACAAACCAACCACTATCTGCCTAGACGGCCCCCAGCCGCGCCACACCCCCTCGGGGACTTGGTAGTATAACAACAGATACTAGGTGATTAATCTGATGCGTTAACAAAGGAATGCTATACTGGAGACGGCTCCCCATTCTTAATTAAACATCAACTGCATATTTCCAACCTGGATCAACAGTGGCTAACTGTGGGCATAACCTTCTGTTTTATGTTTTTTTTTCCTTCCTTTTTTGGGGGGTGGGGGTTTATCTCTATAGGTTGAACTCGATGGACTTGTGTCTTTTTTCAACCTGACTAACTATATAATTACTATGTAATATATTGCTCCGCAAGGAGCCCAATACCCTGCCCGGCTGCAGTGACATTAACAATAGAACGAAAACAAAATTCAGTCAGAGAATGCAAAAGATAAAACAAGAAGCAAAGACCACAAACAAAGAGGGAGGGTGGGACGATGCTTTAACGCTGCTGACTCCATCTGGATCTGCAATTTTCTTTCCTCAAGGATCCACCTACACTCCTCACCCCAACCAATCAGGTATGTTTCCCATCATACCGGGACAAATTAACCCTTGCAGAACCCTTTTTTGCCTTTCCAAACCCCTGTCATGTAGGCCTTACACAGACTCCTCCGTCTGCTGTTCCAGGCCTGACTGAGTTGCTTGTGAATTAATTTGATTTAAAAAGTAAAACTGAAACACAGCAGTTTGAAAAAGAAGAAATAGTTAAATTTCTGATCAGTATATCAGTATATATGCATTGCAACTGGGATAGCAAGGTTGAAGGTTTTGTTCTGTGAACGGTAGACCCTATTTGTACAAAAATTGAGCATCATTTCCAAGGTGACATAGAAAGGCTTAGATTGATGGTGGTAATGTTGAAATTTGATGGAATAATTTATCAGCAGACTGGCCTCTACTGAATAATTTACTGTCTCCCTGGTGCTAGTAATAGGACCTGGTAGGATAGGTGGACCTAGTAGATGGATTACTGATAGGGGCTGGGCTGGGACCCTACTGACTTGGTTTTTGTTAAGATCAATGACTGCATAAATGGATAGTCGATTATCCAAAAAAAAAAAATTAAAGCTGAACTCTAAATAAACTGCTAAATACACAGACAAAATACATGTATGGGAACTATTTTACCTGTCAAATGATTTATATTTTTGTCAATCTAATCCTGGGATTTACTCAGCTCTGCCATACAGCAGGGTCCTACCTGCCAGAGGATGGAACTTGAATACCCATTGAACTAAAGAAAAACTGATTAGCTCCTTGTTCTGCTTCTATGTGCCCCTTTCTGATCTCTGCTATACAGTAGACTGCAAGATGCTTGATACCAAGTAAATTCAGGTTTTAACACTTCTTTAAAAAATACACTTAATGTTGTATTCATCAACACAGTGCTTTATTAATTTGTTTTTTTTATATCTGCCTGGAGTTGAGCTATAATTTATAGAACTTGGCTGTAAGCTTAAGGAAATTACATCCAGGGTTATATTTCAGAAAATGCATGGGGTTTAAGTATGCACAGTTCAACCTGAGCTATGGCTGTTTGGTGAAAGAGCAGACTAAATTGCTACCATTACTAAATGTGAACTTATCCCCCTCAGAGCATTGGTTGCATCATTGGTTGTCAGGACACTAGTGGCATCCCGGCAACCAAAGGTGCATTCCCAGCTTCATTTAACTGCCATATCTAACTGAATGGGGCTGGGGATACATTATTGGTTGTTAGGGTACTAGTGGCTGACAGTGTACTAGCAACCAATGACACATCTCGGCCCCATTAAGTTGTCAGACAAGGGAAGTCCCCAGCTGGCAGGTTAATGTAAACAAAGAGGGAGGAAAGCTGATTAATTGGGAGCCCTCTTACCTTAAAGGGGGCTTCCAGATTCTGATACTTCCTCCAGATATGTGGATGAGGCCCTTGCCCTATTAACATAGGGGAAGGGTACCTTGCTGGGGAAATAATTCACCCTTACCATATTAGGGACATGTGGCCTGGTATGGTTCAGTAAGGGGGGGCACACTCGCTGGTCCTTCCTTTTCTGGCCTGCCTGATTGAGGCTCTGGTATAGATTTTGGGGAACCCACTTTTTTCATTTTGTGCCTGGGGTTCCCCATTAAAATTCATACCAGACCCTTATCAAGGATAAGGGTCTGGTATGAATTTGGAGGGGCAAAACCATGCCATTTTTTTGCCTCTTCACAATTGGATTAAGGTACCCCTAAACATGTTATTTAAATTAAATTTTACACTTATAATGTTTCACTTTACCAATTATTAAAAGATTGGATCCCTGCCAAAAAATATTTATTTTAAATTATTTTGTATTATGTATTTTTTTTGTATTGGTACGTGTCACCCAGAGCAATGTTCAGCTTCCAATGCCTTTTTTATGACAGTCCCTTGCCTATTAGCTTGAAAATGGAGAGAATCTTTTTTGTGGCTACTCTTGACTTCAATTGGGTTTGCAATAAAATTCAGTTTGTGGACTTTTTAAGAACCTCCCATGAACCAACCAGGGCAAGTTCCACTCATCACTGTTCTAGAATATTGCATGTACCTTGTACAACGCTGGAAAGACAGCAAGAGAGAGAGGCAGAGCCAGCTGTCAATCAGATGGCAGGGTGTATCCCAACAATATTGTCAGGCCACAGCATGGCTTTGTGCTCTCAGCATATTGTGGGCAAAAGCCATAGTAAATGTCCTCCTATGGCTCTAAAGAGAACTATGGGCAAAAAAGGTTGGGCCATAGTTCTCTTTTAACTGCACATTTAGGGTTCTAGGAACACAAGATTTTCACATTTTATTTTATTTATTCTTTGGTTAAACTAAATGGATTTTTCCAACCTACCTATATAACTACAGTATGTCTGACAATGTCCAGGGAATGCAACATTCACATTTTGTTAATCTGGGCGAATGTTGCAGTAGGCAGTTTTCCACTGATAAAAATGTAAGGTGTGGTAATAATGAGGTCTGATGATCCCTAAATTGGGTATGCAGAATGCGGGAGGTCACACTGGACATAATGTTACCCTCATTTTACCTAAAATGCAGAAGTTGGAGACACAATTTTCAGTTTTAAATCTTCTGTCTGTGCTAGATATTTATGGGACATAACACATTACAGCCCAGCTTCAGATACATTGCTGCAAAGCAGTTCTACTAACAGCAATGCAGAAACATTTAAACTAGGGGAATACTACTCAGCGCAGTATATGCAAAATAATCTTTATGGGCCTGATTATAAATGTCATAAACCGATCATAAAATAGTCTAGAAGCAAATACAAAGCCTAAATCCAACGGCAACAGTTTTGGGCCATAACATCAACCAGGGGCGTACTACTTAGCACAGTACATACGCAAAAGAATCTTTATGGGCCTGGTTATGTCCTAAACCAATCATAAAATAGTCTTGCAGCAAATACAAATGTGTGAAACTGGTTTTGAACCTGAGATCAAACTACCAGACCCAAATTCTATAAATAATCCAAAAATCCTGCTGTGATAGAGTCACATTCATGAAATGTGGTAACACTTATGTATGCAAAAATAACAATCAGTAAGACACCATAGCTCCCTCACATGTCCTAAAGAGGTGCCTGGACCAGAGTGACATCACATTCTGGCTCTCAACACCTCTGCAAGGTGCAATGAAGCTGTACAAGCAATGCACATATGGATGGAGCTCCATCACAGCAGCCCACACTGTACACCAGGTTGAGGATCCGCTCCAGTTCTCGTAAGGTAGGGAGACTGGGTGGATCTTATAAAAAAAAGTTTTTGGAGGGTGTATGTGTGTGTTAATGTTACACATATTTTGAATGAATGAAACAGCTACAATAAAAACTATTGCAAGAACATTAATCAATTTATGTGAAATGGTAATTGGCATTAAAGAGCACAAATAAGACAATTGTTTTGCATGGGCAAGTAAGCATCATTAAAATTTGAATATGCTTGCCTTCAATCATTTCATGCCAATGTGTAAAAATGATTTGATTCCAGAAGAGGTTAGTGATTTTTTTTCACATTTCTTCTATATTGTAGCTGGCACTCTCCTGAAAAGATTTCTCCAAATGGTCTTGCATGTTGATTGCATAATATAGCTAATTGTAGATTTCCAAAGGCAATTTGGAATGCATAGAGAAGTGGGATTAATCAGATGAAACCTGTGGAGAAGAAAAAAATTATTATTATTGCAACATGTTCTCAATTCTTTATTGTGCAGTTAAATAAATACACATAATAGCTAAAAGGAGAAGAAAATGCTGCAAGAACTAAGTCAAGAGAGTAACAAAGTGTGGTGTAGTATAATTTAAATAATTTTTTTTTTTAAATTTTTCATCATAGTGATAGAATATTGTTGATTTTTGTTGCTGACTGTCCATGATAGTACTAGATTATTAAAACATTACTTTATATGTGTTTGTCAAGATTGAGTTCAATTAATGGCTACCCAAGCAATGTTTGTCATTCGTGTAAACTTTGGCTTTATTCAGATTTTGATCCCTTGCTTCTGTGCCATTTAATATCTCATATTGTCCTCAAATGTATCCAAAATAGTATAGAGCATTGGTTCTCAACTGGTGGGCCGCGACCCCTTGTTCGATGGGTCACCGCATGCTTTCCACTTTCCTAGGCGAGAGGCTCCTCTGTCCTCCCCCTAGCGCAGCTCTGTTAGTTCTTGCCCCAAGCAGTCATTAAAAATATGCTGCCTGGTGCAGAGTGTCAGTTTGAGATGGGGCTATGGCAGCGAGGGAGCTCCATCCATACGTGCATTGGTTACAGCTCCCTCACATGTCCTAAAGAGGTGCCTGGCCCAGAGTGACATCACATTCTGGCTCTCAACACCTCTGCAAGGTGCAATGAAGCTGTACAAGCAATGCACATATGGATGGAGCTCCATCACAGCAGCCCACACTGTACACCAGGTTGAGGATCCGCTCCAGTTCTCGTAAGGTAGGGAGACTGGGTGGATCTTATAAAAAAAAGTTTTTGGAGGGTGTATGTGTGTGCTAGATTGTGTCTGTGGTTGTGTGTGTCTGTCAGTGTTTTTGAGGGCCCGTTCACACCTGTACAGTGCGGTAATCACATAGTACCGTGCGATTAACGCACTGTACCACGCAATCACACCTACCGTGCATTCTGGTGTGGTAGGTGTGTTGCATTGTCATTCAATTTAATGGTACCCCAAACGCACCTCCCACCCACAGTTCGTACGCCCGCACCGACACACTGTAACCAAATGCCATGCATTCCATTGCAGTGCGCCTAGGGTCATGACTTAATCACCAAGGACAAATGTGGGTCCCGAAGTTACACAGTTTGAGAACCGCTGGTATAGAGCATAGCAATATAACTAGAAGAATATGTACCCAGTTCAGGGTTTTGCACAGTGCATGGGCAATTTACTATATAAACAATTCTGTACCTCCATTAATGGTGCTCCAAAATATCACAAATACCCCCCAAAAGTAAATTAATAGCTCCCTAAAGAAGCACCAGTATCCAGCTCCATATCCCCCTGAAAACAAATGTGTGTGTGTATATACAGTATGTGTGTGTGTGTATATACAGTGAAGGTGTGTGTATAATATATATAGTAACAAGGACACTTGACTGTAGACCGCAGGTGCAAGTAAAATGCAGTTTTATTAAGGGCAAATGCCATACATCTCGTTCCATGCACAGGGTAGACCTCTCCTGTTGCACAAGATAGCTTTCCTTGTGAGCCTTCACTCTGCTCTCTCAGCAGTGTGTCCCAGCGGTCCTAGGGTCACTGACCTTCCCAGCCTTTCCTGGCTGTTCCACGTGTCCCGCACGCACCTGAGTCTGCTGTGGCTCTGTGCTTCCTGCACCCACACAACTCCCTCACTGAGCACTAGGATGGCTTCTAATAAGGCTACTCTCAGCCACTTGATCAGCCCAAGCTGGTCATTGGTAACACCTGGCCCCAGGACTGGAGATCTCATCCCACCCAGAGCTCTAAGAGTTCTCCAGAGCTCCAGATCCCAGCTACATTTAGGAAAACCTGGAAGGACCTGAAAAGCCAGGCTCTTCCTTAAAACAGTGTTTACATTCTGGACCCTCTCAGCCCCTTTCCTGCTCAGGAAACTTAGAGCAGCAGGAATGCACTAGCAGGAAGACCATGCAAGGGCAAGGTCAGACTGGACTGAGTGGGGTGACATCATCACTAAGAGACAGAAAACTCCCATCTGACTCTCTCAGATGATGCTTTCCTGTCTGGCCATAAGAGGGAGCCTGGGGGTAGTGAGCAACGTTCCAGAGTCTGCACAGGCAAAGAAGGAAACACAGGTGAGTAAAATGGCAGCCAAGCCAGAATGCTGCAAACCAGTAAAGTCAGGGTGGAACCCTGACAAAGACAACACAAAATTTGAAAGACTGCATTGCTTGACATAAGTATGCAATAAGAGATAAGTAGATATAAAAACCTTTGAGACATTTTGTTGAGAAGGGCCATACTTTTTCACAACATAGATACAGTATATGGCAAATAGACAATTTTTCTTGGTTGAACTTGGAGTGCCTTTTTCAAACCTGACTTACAATGTAACATAAAATACTTTATTGAGTTCTGTAATAGTTAAAGTACTGTGTACACATAAGGTATAACCTAACTGAAATGTTTAATGTAGTCTGAATTCTACAGAAATAAAATGTATTCTGCACACGTTCACCTACAAAGTAAACACATTTTTTTCGAACTAAGCACATTGTTTCAGTGATTTTTTAAAATACTTTTACAGATTAGGCATATTTTAGATGACATGTTATCAGTCATATAGCAGTCAGAACTCTTTACTGTATTAATGCAGGAAAGCTGTTCCACATCATTTATTTACCTATTCAATCAATGCTGTGTCCAAATCTTTCTTTGGTGTTTTTTACCCAGTGTACTTTATACATGTATTCATGATTTTACCCCTGGAAATGTGCATTGTGTGAGAAATACAAGCATAAATTTGGAGAGCTTGGAGACACTTAGTTATATGAACCAAACAGTCAGAAATACACTTTGGGATGAATTGTCATCTTATTTGGGTACAGGCTGTACCCAAATAGAAGGGCCATACTTTTTCACAACATAGATACATTATATGGCAATTGATTTTATTCTGAAGTTAAGGAAAGGTGGTGATAGGGAATTAATGTTAACAAGAAGAGAGGTGAAATGGGTCAATGATCTAGATATGTTATACTTTTGGTTTTAATGTGGACTTTGATCTACATTTATTCTTTTGAAAAATGTCTTGAGATTTTTAACATGTGCATTTGATTACAGCCACGACATCTTGGAGAAACTCATGTGCTGCTCCATGACAATTAATGAATGGATTCTGGATACACTAAGGGTTAATATATGAAAAAGTGCGGCATCTGTTCCAGTTAGTGGGTATTTTTAATGGGAAGCACTTGTTACTGATTTTTTTGTATAAGAATTGTATGATGGCTTGGGAAAGGGTTGATGTTATGACTTGTTGTCTGGATTCCAACTGTTGTCAGAGTTAAGCTGATGCATTGGACTTTACTATTTTTCAAATAAAGAAATATGTGAGTGCTGCAACATATGTGTAATTTGCATATTAAAATCATGGGTGGGTCTTTGACAGCACTGTTTGGGAGAGTGGAAATGATACAACACTGTTTTACCAATGTGTGTGTATGTATACACCAATCAGCAATAAAATTATGACCACCCGCCCAATATTGAGTAGGTCCCAATTTTGCTGCTAAAACAACTCTGACCAGTGGCGGAACAATCGCCATAGTGACCCAACCAGCCGCTGTGGGGCCCGGGGCAAAGGGGGCCCGGCCATGATGAGGAACAAAGGGGTCCTCCTGATGCCGTGCTGGGTCGCTATGGCATCTCTGGCAGCTGGCTGTCACTGGCAGCTGTGAGGAGGAATGCATCGCTGTTCAGATCACTGGCAACCTGTCAGTGATTCTGTGCAGCGGCGCGTTCCTCCTCACAGCTGCTGCTGAGTCAGTGACAGCCAGCAGGTGCTGCGGAGGAGGCTGGGCCCGGCCTGGCAGTGGAGGAGGAGGCAGGGTCTGGCGTTGGCAATGGAGGAGGCGGGGCCTGCCAGCGACCGCGAAGGAGGAGGAGGCAGACAGCGCATCTGGGCTGACAGGTAAGAGGTGTGCAGGGGTGTGACCAGCCCACCTGAAACCCTGCAGAGATCACCATAGAGAGTCCACCTAGCAGCTATGCAACTGCCAGGAGCAACAAGCAAATGCAAGGTGTATGCTTTGTTGTCCAGCTGAGTGAGTTGTGATGGCAATTCTACAGACTGGGCAGTGTTCTCTACATTGTCTTTGATAAGAAGGCCAGAGGTAGCAAAGCAAAGACATTTTAATACCAACCTGGATGGAAAAAGCAAATGCCAGTGGAGGAGGAGGTACACACATTTTTACAGAGTATAAACACATTATACAAACCATATGTAGACAAAAGCTGTGCCTTTTTAAGACTGCCTTCTAAGATAAAATGTTTTATTTTGCCTACTTGAAATTTTTTTTCAAAACCATGTGTGCAAGACAAGTATGTTTTTGAATGGGATTTTCTCCTGAGGGCTGTGAAATCAGTGGGCTATGGATGCCTCAAGGGTGCACTTATTCTGGAAGTTCAGAATAAGCACACATTGGGGTTGATTTACTAACCTTATAAACAGGCCACGAACAAGTATACACCTCTGTAGTGTGTTCCCTCCCAGCATGATCTATTGGTGGAATCTAGACACCTTTGTAGTGTGTATTGCAAGGTGATGTTGTGTAAATTAGCTCTACATTGTGTTGCTTGCGTTGATGAATGCAGGAATGTAAATGCATGAGCTAACCATTTTTGTCTAAACTGTGAAGCAGCATTATATATGCATCATGTGCATGATGTGTCCATATATGGCATTAGTGGAAATATGCTTTTAGAGACTTTTTGGTTGATAAATACGTTTTGCTGTGTAAAAATCACACGCACCTAGTGCGTGCGTGTGTTTTAGGTTAGTAAATCACCCCCATTGAGTTATCTGTGTTTATCATGCTGAGATCTTTCTTTTGAGAGATCACATACCATTTCATTTTTGTTACAGAATATTAACATTTCAGAAGATCTTGAGAAGTTTGTTCTGTGCAGTATGGATGCCGAGCAATAAATAATGAAAGTGTTTGAGATTAAGTTAGGTTTTGTCACTGTAATTGAACATGTGTCTCCTTCTCAGGGATGAGACTGAGCATATAAAAAAGACCAAATGTGTTTTGTAGTAATCCCAATGAAAATTGTTCATGCTTTGAGTTAAAAAATGTGCTAGAAATTGTTGGAAAAGATAAATGAGTGGAGTAAGCAGGTTCAAATAGAACCTAAAATACAGTGTGAGGTTAAGGTGAATAGAATCCCAATAAAATTCTTGGTAGGGGCTAGGACCATTGGGATGCCTATATGACTGTTCACTAAATCGTAGCCAAAGATGTGATTATACATTTTATCAAGTTCAAGACTATAATTAGCTATAATTTCGCGCTGAAGTTGCTAGAGGGCCAGACCATTATAAATAGGGAAGCAGGTTGTTTACCATGACAGTAGAAGTGATTTTTTTTTCTGAAGATATGGGTAAACAAAGCAATTTAACAGCCTTTGAACGTGGGATGATTGTTGGCGCGAGCCATGGAGCGAGTATCAGCAAAACAGCAGAATTCGTTAAATGTTCAAGAGCAGGTGTTGTTAAAGTGTTTAAAGACTGGACTGTCAGCCAAAAATCTGGGTCTGAACGTGCAAATTGTGGCCGTCAGCAACTAGTCAATGTTAGGGCAACGGAGAGTGGCAAGACTGGTACAAGACAACAGAAGGGCAACAGTGCAGTGTCAGATTCCTCGCATCACCTTTCAACATCTCGTGGAGTCATCTCGTGGCCCAACGTAGTACTGATGGGGTGGTCATAATAATCTGGCCACTCAGTGTAACGGTCTGATAAGCGTCAATCCCCTTTTCCAATCCCGGGCGAGGAGGAGACCCAATATTAGCAATGGAAAGATCCTCCTTCAATCTGTGGCTTGTGTTGCTACTTTCTCTGTAGTTATGTCCAATGGTTACACACTTGCTGCGCTTCCACTCAGTTTACCGCATTTAGTAAACGAAGACAAAAACGGGAAACTCCATAGTGTACTCCATAACACCACATTAAACATTTTAAGATAAAAACTTACTCACAAACATAAAAGGAAAATGCATATATACTCCCAGGCTAATCCCTACATATGTTACTTCTAGGATACACGTGACTTTATTCGGGGGTTTGATGCTTATCAGACCTTTTATAACATAAGGGGCTCTTGGAGGTGAGAGTTAGTCTAGTGGAAGTCACAAGGAGCACGGAGGATTTGTTCACTTGACACTAACCCATATAGGACTTGGGTGCACATGTTTTTAACTATTGCACTATTGGTTTATTAACTAAAAGTGGACTTTTCATATATTGATTTTTATAATTATTTATTATATTATAATTTCTTATAATTATTTATAATTTATTATATTATAATTTTTTAATTTCGTGTTTCAAACTTTATCATACCTGGGATGTCTACTGGACTCTTGTTTGGACAGATTTAGGTGAGTTATTCCTAAGATTTACTAAGAACTACAGGCCTACAATGTAAAACAACATATTTGCTTGAAAAACAATACCGCTTTTGGTACCTAAAATCCTGAATAATCATACCGCCAGGGAGGTTAATGCGCTACAATTGGAAGCTAAATCTCACAATATATATATATATACACACACACAGTATATTTGTTGCACTTTAGGTTTTATGTAGCACAGAATAGTGATAGTTTTGCACTTGGATGTTAAAATATGCATAGTGTAAGGGGAGTCAAACTGAGTACTTGGGAAATATAAAAGAATGTGGATGCCCTGGTAGACCATACACTTAATAATAGAATGCAATGCCTATTTGCAGCTTCAAGTGTGTACAAGATACACTTTATTGTATTAGGAGGCATAGACTTAGGAAAGAGGGTTTGTATGTTTCCCCTTGTACAAAGTATTAGTAATATCTCATGTTGATTAGGCAGTTCGGTTTCAGGCACCAATTTAAAAAACAGGACATTGTATAACTATAAAGAGTGCAGGAAAGGGCAACTAAATAATTCAAAGGCGTGGAGAACCAACCCCTAAATTATGAGTAAAGATTGGCTGTACTGAATTAATTCTCCCTTGCAAAGAGGTGATCAAGGGGGGAATATGATCACCTTATATAAATACATAAGTGCATAACAGAAATAAGTACTTAACACAAATACATAATTGGTTCATATAGAACATTTAGGGGAAAGTTGTTCACTTTGATGTCACTTCAAAAGATGAGGAACACTTTCCACCTAGTGGAAAAGAGGTTTAATCTTCGCATACAGAAAGGCTTGTTTACAGTAAGAGCTGCGAAAATGTGGAATAGTCTTTTACAGTTACTGATTCTAACTGACTCAGTGGGTTTGATTTACTTAAGGCAAATACACTGTTCACTTTGAAAAGGAGTTTTTCCCTTAGCTTAGTGAAGGAGGGGAAGTTCCGATGACTTCCATTAACCAATCACGTGCAAATAAATATATATATATATATATATATATATATGAAATTCTTCTTGCTTGTGATTGGGTATTTTTTGTAAAGTGAATTTTCTCCACATTCACTAAGCTAAGGGAAAATTCTCTTGTAAAGTGAACAGCCTATTTGTCTTTAGCAAATCAACCCCAGTAAATTGCTTTAAAGGCTAAGTTTACCTTTTATACCATGTTTCATGTTGCACCATGGTCACATTTATTCACTGACCATGGTTACAATGCTTTACTGCCATGAATACAGGCACATTTTTTTTTTTTTAATATGTGGATTTTTGCTTTTAAAGGCAGTAATTCTATTGCCTTCAGGGATCGGAAAATAATTTCTTCCCTTGGAGCAAATAGACAATTTTTCTTGGTTGAACTTGGAGTGCCTTTTTCAAACCTGACTTACAATGTAACATAAAATACTTTATTGAGTTCTGTAATAGTTAAAGTACTGTGTACACATAAGGTATAACCTAACTGAAATGTTTAATGTAGTCTGAATTCTACAGAAATAAAATGTATTCTGCACACGTTCACCTACAAAGTAAACACATTTTTTTCGAACTAAGCACATTGTTTCAGTGATTTTTTAAAATACTTTTACAGATTAGGCATATTTTAGATGACATGTTATCAGTCATATAGCAGTCAGAACTCTTTACTGTATTAATGCAGGAAAGCTGTTCCACATCATTTATTTACCTATTCAATCAATGCTGTGTCCAAATCTTTCTTTGGTGTTTTTTACCCAGTGTACTTTATACATGTATTCATGATTTTACCCCTGGAAATGTGCATTGTGTGAGAAATACAAGCATAAATTTGGAGAGCTTGGAGACACTTAGTTATATGAACCAAACAGTCAGAAATACACTTTGGGATGAATTGTCATCTTATTTGGGTACAGGCTGTACTGCTCTTCTTTTATTATATCTCAGTATGTTTTTTTTCATACCTTTTTATTTATGCCTTTCTATCCCCATGCTATGCATTTTCATTACATAAAGGAACACATATTATATAGCTCAGCACATAAAACAGAACAAAGTGAATACTTTCTTTACAACGCAAAAGACAAACCTAAAAAAAGTCTTAAAGGAAAACCCCTGCATAGCTATGTCTTCAAATAAGTACTGTCATTATTGCCATATTAGTTGGGTGTTTCACAAAGGGTATTGGGGTAAAGAATTGTTTTACAGAGTATAGCATTATCACAGCAAAGCAGAATGTCAAGCCCTGAAAGACAACATTAGCAATAGAGACCATGCAGAGGCTGATAATGAAGAGAAATTTGCAAAGTGCAGCAACACCACAGGAAAGCAGGGTCTTTCTGACGTCACACGCTCAAGAGTAGACAAAGTCTTTACTGTTGCCGGCCGGCTGCTGCAATTTTTAACTGTGAGTTACTTATTATCATATTCGAATTACATTGTTAATACTGCACCTTGAGGGTTTCCTTTTTGCCTTATATATATGATGGAATATCAGTAATGAGCATGGTGGCAGGAGCAAATTACGAAGGGGGAGGACGCTGACGCGTTCCTTGATTTTCCTAAAAACACTTCCTTGGTTGTTATTAACAGTCAGAAATTCTGGTGAGTGCCCAGTCACTGGTGGGTGTCTTTTGATTGCAGGAGGAGAACCATCGTATTGGAACACTGTTTGAGATTTAATCATCTGCACTTTATTGGACTTGGAGAAAGTTTTTTTCGTTTTCCCTTTTTTTTCACTTGAAAAAGTCGTTCACATTTTCACCAATAAGGATTGGACTTTTGCTGTGGACTGATTGTTTGCATATTAACATTTGGATTTATTATCTTTAGACATTTCACTGGTTCACAATAATTTATGTTTTGATTTGTTATAATAAGTGATGTTATAGTTTTACACAATATTTTATTCACTTGTGGGGAATTGTTATATATATATATACATACACATATACATACACACACACACATACACACATATACATACACACACACACCTACACACACACACCTACACACACACACCTACACATCACACACACACACATATACACACACATATACACACACACACACACACACACACACATTAGTGAAGTAGACAAGATGTCAAAAGAAAC